>NW_025365402.1:0-5877 GCF_016433145.1 Gracilinanus agilis | reverse complement strand
AGGAAGGAAGGAAGGAAGGAAGGAAGGAAGGAAGGAAGGAAGAAAAAAGAAAAATAGTATGTTACAGACCATCAGTTCTTTCTCAGAGGGCAGATGACATTTTTTCATCGTGAATCTCTGGGATTGTCTTAGATGATGGAATTACTGAGAATAACTAGGTCATTTACAGTTGTTCATCAGGAAATATTGCTGTCACTGTACATTTCTTCTGGTTTTGCTTACTTCACTTTACATCCATTCATGCAAGCCTTTCCAGATTTTTCTAAACTTGTCATTTCTTATAGCACAATAGTATTCCATCACTATCATATACCAGTTTGTTCAGCCATTCCCCAACTGACAGACAACTCTTCAATTTCCAATTTTTTGCTACCACAAAAACAGATGCTATAAATACTTTAGAACATAAAAGTTCTTTCCCTTTTTCCCTGATCACCTTGGGAAACAGACCTAATAGTGGTATTGCTGGATAAAACAGTATGCACAGTTTTAGAGTCCTTTGATCATAGAGAAACTAGAGTTTCTTTGTATGAAAAAGAATTTCAATAGAAAATTTGTTTTTTCCTTATTATTTAATTATTTCTATTTGTGTCTGCAGAATTTTATCCTTGAAAGGTTCCTATCTCTCTTGGCCTACTTTTTCCTGTAGACTTTGAAGCCATTGGACTGTACCTATCTTTTCTCTGAACTTATTGAAATCTGCCATTCCAAAATTTAGAATATACATCAAACCATGCCTTTCTGTTCTCTCCTTGTCTAGAATGGAGTGATCACTGCTCCAACAAGGAAGGATCCCATAATTTCCATTCCAGCAACCAGTTATTTCTTATTGGTGAAAATCAGATTCAGAAGAACAGTTATTCCATTTGATTCTTCCATCTTTTGAATGATCAAAGTGTAAGTCAAGGTCAGCCAAGAAACCATTAATAGTATCTTTACTTTGAGGAGAGATCACTTTTGCAGATACTTGAATAACTGAAGTCTATCCCAACTGCTTCAAGATTTTGCTCTGCTAGGCCTGTGATTCATTTCTCATCCACTGCTCATTTATTTCTTCTTTCTGTCCAGGTTTTCTATAGTATACTTTGATAACAATATTGTTGCTGTTTCTGCCTCCATCACTTTTTATCCAAATCTTCCCCACTTGTTTCTGCCAGCTGGTTCTTATATTTCCCTGCAGGAATAGTTTCCTTTAAATATAATCTTCTGCTTGGCACTTAAAGCCTTTCATGACTCGGCCCCTTCCTACCTTTCTAGGCTCCTAACTTTCCTCTCTTCCATGTAGTATACAATTTGATGACATTGCCTTTTGTTATTCTTCACAAGTGAAGAATTACTGTGTGCCTTTTAATTGCCACCCGGGTCCTCCCATCTCTAGGCTTGGCTCTCAATCCACTGAGTCACCTAGTTGGCCCCCAATCCCTTCATTTTGAAGAAGGTGAAAATGAGTCCTAGAGGATCCACAGCATCCCAAATCAATGCAATCTGATGAGAAGATTCCTGGGCTGTGAGTTGGTGGACCATGGTCTGTTAGTAATTTACTCAGTGGCCTTGAGCAAATTTTGGGCCCCAATTTGCCTTCTGTAAAATGAGAAGACCCACCATTGGATGATCCCTAGAGGATGTTTGGTCCCCTTTTCCATTCTGTCTTTTTCTCTATTTCTTCTTGGACAAATGAAAAGTTAACCAATTAGACTCTCTTTGGAGGAAGGAAACCCTACAACCTCCCAAATGATGCTGAGCATTTACAAATTTTTGGAGCATCCTATCTAGTAATCCTGAAATCAAAGGAAAAGAAATGAAGAAATGGAGCAAAACACAAAACTGGAGAATTGAATTCCTTCATGTCATGCTTCTTCCTGAAGTTCTTACTTTGGTCAAAGGATTTGACAGCCTCTTCCCAGTTGCTTAATGAATTAAATGATTCTGACCTAAAAGGTAAGTTGAGTTTTGTGGGCCTGACTTTGATCAACATTAATACACCATGACCACCTTCCATTTGGGGCCTCCCTGCAGGAGCTGATGGTCCTGGTTTTCTGCTTTCTCTGTATAATGGGCCAATGGAACTCAGTCTCTTTCTTTTGTTTTCAATTACTCTGACCTGATTTCTCAGGTTTTTCTCATTTAGTGAGATAGAGAGGTTTCCATTTTTGTTAGCTAGGTCAAATTGAATTGCTTGGAGTGGGTAGTTCCAAACAGGATTCTAATGAAACTACCCTCCAGACATTCAGGTGGCTAATTAGTATTAAAGAAATCACTAATCCCATGAACTGCCCTTAAGCCATGTTTACATGATGTCAACTCCTTCTGGTAATACCTTTAATAAAGCCAACCCTAGATATCTTCTAGTCCAACACTCTCATTTTTTTTAAACCTTCTGTCTCAGAATCCATGTACTAAGTATCAGTTCCAAGGCAGCAGCAGTAAAGGGTGGGCAATGGGAGTTAAGTGACTTGACCAGAAGAAGGAAATAAGCAGTAATTAAGTACCTACTATGTGGCAGGCATTCTGCTAGTTTCCTCTTCTTTAAAATGAGCGAGTTAGGGGGCTGCTAAGTGACTCAGTGGATAGAATACCAACCCTAGAATTAGGAGGTCTTGGGTTCAAATCTAACCTCAGGTACTTCTTAGTTGTATGAACCTGGGCAAATCACTTAACCCCCATTGTCTAGCCTCTTCTGCTTTGATATTGATTCTAAGACAGAAGGTAAGAGTTTTTTAAATATAATTTTATTTTAAAAATATTTTTCCATGGTTACATGATTCATGTTCTCTCCCTCCCCTTTTCCCTCCCCCCCTCCTGGAGCTGACAAGCAATTCCACTGGGTTAGACATGCATTATCACTCAGAGGGGTAAGGGTTTGTATACATAGGGGGCAGCTGGGTAGCTCAGTGGAGTGAGAGTCAGGCCTAGAGACAGGAGGTCCTAGGTTCAAACCCGGCCTCAGCCACTTCCCAGCTGTGTGACCCTGGGCAAGTCACTTGACCCCCATTGCCCACCCTTACCAATCTTCCACCTATGAGACAATACACCAAAAAGTACAAGGGTAAAAAAAAAAAAAGTATACATAGGTGCAAAAACCCTCTGATGTCATAATGGACTGACAGATTTGACTAATCATCACATCACGTATATTTCATATCTCCTTTTTTACTCCAGACTTGGGTTGAAATCTGCCCTCAGACACTTCCTAGTGTCCCTGGACAAGTCACTTAACCCTGATTGCCTAGCACTTGTGACTCTTTTGTCTTAGAATCGATACTAAGATAGAAAGTAAGGATTCTTTTAGAAATGTAGCTCTAGAGGATTCATGTTGATCAATCAGAAACTAATTAAGCTTCTGCTATGGGCAGAATTCAATGATCAAGAAATATAGGACATGGTCTCTGCCCTCAAGGAGATGCTAGTCTAGTTGGGGAGACAAGACATATCCACAAGAAAAATAATTAACAACACTTCAAGAATCTCTGATTTCATTCATATGCGTAGCTACTGTGCAGATGAAATTCATAATCCCTGCATAAGAAGAAGGGAACAAACACGTATTAAGTGACTCCTGTGTGCTGGACACTGGGCTAAGTGCTTTATAAATATCATTTCATTCGTCTTACTAGATGGTTTATGAATGTGGACAACAAAAGTTTCTTACCTCATGGCCAACATTTGTATTTAGCAAGACTGTTCTTCCTGCAGTAGGAATGCAGTTCATCACTTGGCCACACTCAAAGCTTTTCTAGTTTGGTAAGACCTATAAAGCTTATGTTCTTTTGGTATCATCCTTGAGTTCCCTTGAGTTTATATAGATATAAAGCGTGGACCACCCTCATTATGGTCCCCTGAAAGCTACACCCATGTTCTAGGCACTCATTGGGTCAGTGCCTCTTCAAAGACAAAGCTCAGGAGACCCTTTTCAGTGCTTCTCTTCTACCAAATCAAAACAGAGGACATGTTAACTCAAAGCAAAGACATTTAATAAAACAGAACAACAAGGTAGATATTAAGGAAAAATCACAATCTATCTATACAGAATCACATTCTCTGACAGATTCCCACATCACAGGAGGAGGAGGGAATGCTTGTAGCTCAGACCACTCTCACTGCTAGGATTATATTTTTAGAAGAAACCTCTGTCTGCCTCTAATGTTGCTTATTACTTTCCTGTAAAGGCTGCTGAGCTGTGAGCTGCTGATGTCAGCTGCTGGGTCTCTTTCCTCTACTGAGCTGCCATCTGCTGCTTTTCCACTAAATTGGCTTCTTCACTCTCTGGCTTCTATTATGTGCTAGTTCTAAGCACTTAGGCTGTTTCTAACCCACAAGAAGTATCTACAGCTCTTTATAAGGCAGCCTAAGGACTAGTTTAGCTCTTTTGTGACTCAGACACATAAATGCACTCAACTAATATGACAAAGACTCTCTTAGATCAAATCTTTTTGACTAATCCCTCTCAGCAGGAACTTCCCCAGCCCCATTTAATATTTGGATTGGGGCTAATAAATTCCTTTCATACTTGGTCACTAGTATAAATCCTTGCCAGTTACCATGGAGCTTCACTTAACACCACAAGAGGAGTGAGCTATAACTGCTGGCCTTTACCCAACATACCTACAGCCAACTTTATTTCCCTCTCCCACCACTACTCTTATTTGAAGAAAGTCAAATGCAAAGTGCCATGGGAGAGACA
Organism: Gracilinanus agilis; assembly: GCF_016433145.1. Taxonomy (NCBI): domain Eukaryota; kingdom Metazoa; phylum Chordata; class Mammalia; order Didelphimorphia; family Didelphidae; genus Gracilinanus; species Gracilinanus agilis. The sequence goes on along the minus strand of NW_025365402.1, from coordinate 1,196 downwards.
ATTGTATTTGGAGGAAGAGGCTCTGGTCCAAATTCTGGTTATGCTTCTTACTGCTTGATTTTCTTTAAACCTCCCCCCTCAATGAGTCTCTGTTTCTTTATCTGGAAAATGAGGAAAAGGATATAGACTAGGGATTATATTGGGGCCTTATTCACATCTGAATTCTATGAATGAACCTATTTGACTTTGGGGCTTATTCAGTTGTTTGACTAAGTTGCCTAGTCAATTGTAGATAAAATATAAATGTGGGCTGGGTGATTTGGCTCAAGCTTATATCTGCCACACTGTATAAAGAACTGCTTGAGAGGGGCACCTAGGTGACTCAGTGGACAGATAGTCAGGTCTAAATATGAGAGGTCCTGGGTTCAAAACATCTCAGGTACTTCCTAGCTAAGTGACCCAAGAAATGTCACTTAATCCCAATACCTAGCCCATACCTCTCTTCTGTCTTGGAATCAATACTAGGCATTGATTCTAAGATGAAAGTACGAGTTTAGAGAAAAAAAAAAAAGGAATTGTGTGAAAGAACTTCCTTTTTTTTTTTTTTTTTTTTTTTTTGGTCTTTTTGTCTCTTTTGTCTTTTGTTTTTTGTCTCTAATAAAGCCAATTCTTAAATCCTTTTATTTGACATTTTCCCTTGAACTGAAATAGTGCACTAAGAGAGACATCCCTCTTTTTGGGCTCAAAAACTACACTGGAGGAGCTGGTAAGGAGGGGTGGGAACCCCACCCCTCCTTACCAGCTCCTCCAGTGCCCAGCATCCCAGTTTATTCCATACTATTCCCAATACTCAACCATTTTCTCACAATGACCCAGGAAGTAGATTCAAGATATAGCTATTTAATAGAAAAGAAAGCAAAAGTTTGAATAAGAAAAGTGACTTATCTAAGGTTATCCAAGTGACACAGCTGGGATGAGATCTCTCTAAACTCTGCCTTAAGCAGGCATTAGCCTATCTGGTTGCTAGGCCTTGAGGCTTGTAGCCTGATTTATTTAGTCTTTTAACCTTCTCTCCCTTTCTCTTTATTCCCATACTTTTACCTCCTAGTTGTAAATAAACTGCCTTAACCCGATGCTGACTTGGGTCTGATTTAATTACGGAATCAATCTGAACTGTTGATTCCTGGTGGCCACATTTTAAATATATATATATATATAATACCTAAATTTCCCTCTTACCTACTGTATATTTCTCT
>NW_025365401.1:0-3243 GCF_016433145.1 Gracilinanus agilis | reverse complement strand
ATTATATAATAATATATATAAATATAGAATAATATAATTATTCTAATTCTAATGCTCATTCCTCCTGCATGCCTTCAGTCTCCTCTGCTGAAAAGTTGCCCTCTTCTCTCCGTCCTTACCCAAGTCTGAGCCAGCTTAGTTAAGTCCCTGGATCTTTCAGTTGACATAAGCTGGTAGCAAGTAGAAGAGTTACTGAATTAGCCCCAGAGTGCTATGTTATCTTCCATCTCTACCAAGATAAAACAGGAAGGAATTAGATGGCAGGTTTGTTTTCTGGTCCATAATAACAAAAAACTTTTACAGAGTGTTTTACAGTTTGCAAAGCTTTTTACATGAAATTGTCTCATTTGAGTCTCACAACAACCCTGTGAGGTAGGTACTCCAGGCATCATTATCTCCATTTTGCAGGAGAATTACTGAAACTCAGTCTCCCAAAGGTCTAAAGTCACACAGTATCAGAGGCAGAGTCTGACTCCAGGTGTTTCTGGGTTTCCAAGTATAGCGCAATAGCCACAATGCCACATTGCCTTGAGGATTTTAGAATCCAGACCTGCAAGAGAGTTTTAAAAATGTCATCTAGATTGGCCTCTTCATTTTACAGGAAATTAAGGCCCAGAAAGATGAAGTGTTTCCCCATAAAATCACACAGTGATAGCCAGATCTTGAAGCTGGTGTCCTTATTGCAAATCCAGAACTCTTTTGACTCTACTAAACTACCTTCTTTCTAAGAGCTCAAATGCAGCTTTTCTTCCCTGATGTCATCTCTGATTATTCTAGAGCTCCTTGAGTTTCTTCTCATTGCCTTCCTATCTTACTTTATAATCTGTGCTTTAGAATGTAGCACTTTATTATATTGTTGCCTTGTATTGTTTGTGGTAGTTTATTGTAGTTTGTTTTAGCTTTCTAGCTTTCTAAGCTCCTGAGAAATTGGACTTTCTCTTTGCCTCCCATAGCTCAGTCCTGCCATGAACACGTAGGTGGTCAGAAAGTGTTTGTTGAGTGAATAGTAAGCCTCTTCTACCCATTGGCTCCTAGGGCTATACAAGTGATGGGGTGAACACCATTTGCCAGGGGATTCTCATAGCCCTTAAGATGGTAGTATCCTCTTTCTCCTGCTTATGTGCTCTCCTGCTTTAGTCCAGAACACCACTCAACCATCTAGAGTGTCTAGATAATGGGGGTGACTGTTACAATGTTGATGCAACATTATGTCTCTTATAAAGTTAAGATCAAGAGGTAAAATCACCATATCTTAACTCTCCATAGAATTATAGAATGCCAGAGCTATGAAGGAGGCATTGAGTAAAGGAGGTAAAAGAGGGATAAAAGAGAGAGGAAAGAGAAAAAAGAGACCCAGGCAGACAGACAGACAGAGAAAGAGTTTTTGAAAGTTATCACATCTATCTTTGTTTCCACACAGGCTTTATACTTAACCAATTCCAAAATCCAAGGAGTTGTAGCCTGTGATCTTTCATATCCTCCAGGACGCAGGGGAGATTTTCACAAATTCATTTAGCTAAGAATTCTCAGTGCCAACTAGAAAGTTCTGGCCGTGGTTTGCCCTACATCCTCACCCGCATTCTTCTGTGGAGGTGAGTGGTACCACGAGTGTCAGTCCAGTAATCTTTCCTGTAGTTAAAGATAGCTTAAGGCAATTGAAAAATCTGTCACTTTCTTGGGGGCTTCCTTTGCTCATGGTGACATGGTGCTAGTTGAGTCTTGGGGATTACAGCACCCTTGAAGCTTCTGGAATTGGAGTAGAAGATCTGTTCCCCTCCCCTCCCCCCCTTCCCATCTCCTTTCTCTTTGGATTTAAACCAGTCTGAGCAAGGGAGCAGAAAGGATGCTTTTGCAGTGAAAGATAATAAAGACTAGAAGTCTGGTCTTTTGGGTTTTAGTTCCAATTCTCTTTTGGTCTACTTAGAGGGCATCACCTCCTGGACTCTTAGCTTTTCCATTCCGAAAATAAGGAGAATACTATTTTCTTCTTGAGTAAATGATAGCCCCCTTAGTGCCCTATCAGCAATTCGGAAGATACTTTTTGTTTTGTATATTTGCATCAAAATCTACCATGCCTTCGTGTGGGCCTCACGAACCTCAGCAGAGGGGGTACTTAGAATGCTTTGAAGAAGAGTAGGATGGTTCAGTCTCCCCATTATCTTGGACCAGCACTATGCCTGTGGTGAGGGCAGGCCTCTTTGGGTGGGGACCCACCTTCCTCTGACCCAAATTGCTTGGAAACAATAGGCTTCAGAAGAGTCACCGGCAGCAGGAAATGGGAGCTGTGCCGTGGCTGGGGTGACCCTTCTGGGGGATGGGATTGTATCCGCCCAAAAGGAAAAGCAGACTGTGTAATGGGAAGGGTGGGGTTGGGGGTCTAGAGCAGCTAGGAGGGGTTGCTGACACTTAGGGTACCTCTATCAGCAGAGTTGCAGTCTTCCCATCAGTAGGAAGTGAGCTTAAAATGAAAGCTGATATGCCAAGAGAAACTTTCGTTAGTGTAGAATTTTTATTTCATGTTTTCAAAGCAAAGATAGGTATTCCTGTCCTTTTGTAGTCAGTTAGAAGCCTTTCTATGCTACTTTTTCCTCTCTCACTCACCTAATACTTTAGGACCCTGCTATGTCTTCTCAGACTATGTCTGGCTCAGCCTGGAAAAACAACTAGTTGGGTTCCTTCCTGGCTGGTTGGTCTCCTTCCTGGCATCTTGCTCAATGGAATAGCTGGCTTGGGAGGCAGTGTGGTGTAGTAGAAAGAGCTTTGGACAGTGAGTCATAAGCAGTAAAAATGTTTTGTTATTGTTTTTAAGCTATCCAGAGCAAGAAAATGAGTAAGGAGGGCATAGAATCAATTGTAGAAAGTGGTGCTCTAAATCCACACCTTTTCCTAACTTCTCTGTTTGACAGCATCACCAGCCTTCTGGTCACCTAGGTTCACATCCTTGGAATCATCCGCATTTTTTCATTTTCCATCAATCCCCATATTCATTCAATTGTCACAATACTATGGGCATCCACTCCCTTTTCTCTACTCCTTGGCTGCCACCTAGTTCAGTCCCTTGTCACCATATAATATGACATAGATAATGTTCATTTGTGATTTTCTAAGTCAAAATGGGGCCCTGTAGGAAATCTGCTGCTATTTGAATTTGACACCATTGCTATAGCTTCCTAATTGGTTTAATCACTACCAACCTCTTCCTTCCTTCCTTCCTTCCTTCCTTCCTTCCTTCCTTCCTTCCTT
>NW_025365400.1:0-4053 GCF_016433145.1 Gracilinanus agilis | reverse complement strand
AAGAAAGAAAGAGGACTTGGGGAAGAAAACAGTCAATTTTGACAAGGACTGAAAATCCTCTGATACATAGCATACTCTCTCTCTTATAAAGACCAACTCAGAATAGTTTTCAAACAAAGGAAGTCTACTATTAAACTATTATATGGGAAAGTTGCATCCCAAAGCAGTAAGTGAATAAACCAAGCTGGTGGAAACTTTTTCACATACAAATTAGCCTACCCAAAATCAAAGAGGCTAGCAAATAAAAAGTCAGCCCAGGCCAACACTGTCAAATTCAGAATAAGCAAGTACTCCCAAACAAACTGAATTGATTAACAACATATCTTGAGAAAGTGATTTTTGCATAAAACAAGCATAATTTTTTTTTTCAATTTTAAAGAGAGGGGGCAGCTCGGTGGCTCAGTGGATTGAGAGCCAGGCCTAGAGTGGGAGGTCCTGAGTTCAAATCTGGCCTTAGACACTTAGCTGTGTGACCCTGAGCAAGTCACTTAACCCCCATTGCCTAGCCCTTACCACTCATCTGCCTTAGAACCAATACACAATATTGATTCTAAGACAGAAGGTAAAGGTTTAACAAAAAATTTTTAAGAGCGTGGGGACAGCTAAGTGATTCAGTGGATTGAGCACCAGGTCTGGATATGGGAAGTCCTGGGTTCAAATCTGATTTCAGATACTTCCTAGCTGTGTGACCCTGGACAAGTCACTTAACCCAAATTACCTGGCCCTCCCTGCTCTTCTGCCTTGGAAATGATACTTGTATTGATTCTAAGAGGAAAAAAGACAAGCATGAAAATGAAGGAAAAAATATCTTGTCACCAAGCTAAAGTCCTATGAGGATGTGTCTAAGGAAACAAACACCGTCCCAAAAGAAATGACAAAATCATCTGATGCAGCCAATTCCATACCTCTCACTGGTGAGAGTTCAAGGAAACAGACCATACTCAAGCCTTAGCCCGCAAAGTATCACAAAGATCCAACACTTTCAGAGCTGGGCCCTGTGAATTTCCTGACAGCAGCCACTCATTTCTGCCTCTCTCTGTACCCTCAGCATTTAGCACAGGGCCTGGCACAGAGCAGTCAACAGTCAATAAATGCATTTATTCATGTACTAATTACTACTACGTAGTATTATTATTAATACTACATAGTAACCACTACATAAACACTAGCTGACTCACTGACTCACGTTGGGAAGAGAAACACTTTTTATGAAAAATGAAAACTATAACTTTGCCCTCACTAATACCTCCAAGTTTAAAAAGCTGATACAGTTCCTAATGGAAGCAGCTAGGCAGCACAGAGGATGGAAAGCCAGGCCTGGTAGCAGAGAAACGCATCTACCTGAGTCCAAATCTACCCTCAAACACTTACTAGCTATGTGACCTTGGTCAAGTCACTTAACCCTATTTGCTTCAGTTTCCTCATCAAAAGGAGCTGGAGAAGGAAATGGCAAACCAGTCCAGTATCTTTGCTAAGAAAACCCCAAGTGGAGTCACATGAAGGGTCAGATACAATTTAAAAAACCTGAACAAGAGTCCCTAATAAATTAATTCAAGATCCAGACATAAAAATAAACCAGTCTTGGTTCGTAAATGTAAGGCATCTTAGAACAGAAATGTCAGACATTATTAGATACTCGAGTCAGAATGTCCTTCTCTGTCCTTCAACAGAGAATTTGTTAGATTCAATTTAACAAATAATTATTGAGGGGCAGCTAGGCAGCACAGTGGAGAGAGCACTAAGCCTAGGGTTGAGAAGTCCTGGGTTCAAATATGGTCTCAAATAATTCCTAGCTGTGTGATCCTGGGCAGATCACTTAACCTTGGCTATCTAGCCCTTTCCACTCACTCTTCTCTCTTAGAAGGGAATTTAAAAATTATTAATATTATTGAACTTCTACTCTGTGTAAAGTACTGTACTGTTTTTGTTTATAATGATATTATAAGCCATCCACACCCTCTAACTTGCTCTTCCTGTGACTAGTCACATTCAGGGGGCCTCAGCAAAAAGTGAAATCTCTGGTTTCTGCACAAAGTTTACTGATCCAAAGGGATCCAACCATTAGCCTCATTGGCAATATATGATTATGTGTATACATAAATGAATAGCAGTATTGGAGGTCTCAATTTTTTTCCTACCAAATCTGTAGTCTTTTGTATACATCAATAAATCCATAATGGCAAGCACTGATGACAAAATCCCACATCAGGTGAAGGTTCTTCAGCAAAAGACAAAAATCTATACTTTTGCTACATCCTACTAACATTTAGAATAACTGCAATTTTAACTTGTGAGGTTTAGGAACTGAAAGTTCACCAGCTCTGAACCAAGTGGGTAAAATGCCCTTCTTTATGGAAGAGAAAAATAAAATATCTCATGAAACTAAACTAATGAGGTCTCACGTGTCATTGCTCACACAAATAGCTAAACCAGGGTACAACAATCCTAAATACATTCAGGCTTGCAAATATCTAAAGGAAAGCCTTTCACCTCTACTTGCAATTATCTGAAATATTCTCTTGCATATTTTGAGATGATCCAAGTCATAGGATTTAGAATCTAGAAAGAATCTTGGAGATCATCTCTTCCAACCAACTTATTTCACAGAAGAGAAGAAACTGATACCAAGATAGATGAAGGGCCTGATGACACCCAGTTTAGTAAGCAGCAGTTCAGGGTTTCAAAACCAGGGCCTCTAAAATTCTACATTTCTTTCTGTCATACTCCATTCCCTATTTGCTAATAAGGCAGGAAAGGGAGCTCACACATTTAGGGTTTTCAGCAAAGGTTGCACAAAATGGGAGTTTTAGGGTTAAGTCTGAGAATTAATTGAAATATTCAGTTAAAAATTTTTCCTGATTCTGGTTAACTGAAGCACTATTGCAGCATACTGCAAGAGAATACATATTTCTAAACCAGATAAACTCTGCTCTTAACAGGTCAAATTCTCTCCTAAGAATAAGGTGTTTTCCCTCATTTCTCTCTGAAATCTCTGATGAATAGTGTTGAGGTCTTCTCTACTAGATAGATAAGCTCTGGAACAGCAAGGATTGGGTTTTATTTATATCTGCATTTCTGACAGCAATCAGCATAGTGAATCAGACAGAGAAGGTATTTTTCAATGAATACTCATTTGATCTTTCAGACAGAAATCCAATAGCCTGAAAATCCACAGAAAGTGACAATAATGACAGAGAACTAGAAGACCAAGCAGCCAACCCGACTGAGAGGCACAATATTCTCCATGACAAATAGTTACAAATTAGGAGGAAAGCATGGTACCTGCTCTGTTTTCACTTCTATGAGGCCAAAGCTAGGGAAATGTTTTATTTCCAATTATTTTATTACCGAATAAGATGGATGAATTCGGCCCCTGTCAATGATGTTCTGCAGAACCTTGCTGCATGGATCCACACTACATTGTTCAAGGTCAGGAAGGAAAGCCGACCCATGGATTCCTGCAGTATCGGCAAGCAAGCACGAAGAACCACTGGAGACTGGATTACATGGCGGGCCAGAGGGGGAAACTGGCTTCTTACTGGTCGAAAAATACTCAGTAAAACATTTATTGTTGATCTTCCTTGGAAGAATATGTAAATAATGGATCTGCTTCTGCTCCTTCTATTTGACTTTTTTAAGGGAGCATCAATAATTAGATAAAATTGGAAAGATCAGGTAAAAAAGAACTAAATAAGGCCTGGCCTTCAGAGACAGAAGAAAAACAGATATGAAAATGGTATCTCTCCATGTGAGATGTAACTCTGGGTTTTCTTTGCCATCTTGTCCTGCCCTCCTGTCTCAAAGGGAGAAGAAGAAGAAGTTGTGCTAACATTGCCCCTCTCCCTCCATTTTTCCTCTGCGGACTCATTTCTTGTTGCTTACAAACACAATAAGGCTGGTCCATTCTCAGAAACATTCTCCACCCCCATCCCCACCCCATTGTGTGTGTGTGTGTGTGCGCACACATGTGACACAGACAGATAGACAGAGAGAGAGAGAGAGAGAAAGAGAGAGAGAGAGAGAGAGAGAGAGAGAGAGAGAGAGAGAGAGAGA
>NW_025365399.1:0-2985 GCF_016433145.1 Gracilinanus agilis | reverse complement strand
TCAGGTAAAGAAATCAAAAGTATCAATAAGCACATGAGAAAGTGTTCCAAATCTCTAATAATTAGAGAAATGCAAATCAAAACAACTCTGAGGTATCACCTCACACCTAGCAGATTGGCTAAAATGAAAGAAGGGGAGAGTAATGAATGTTGGAGGGGATGTGGCAAAATTGGGACATTAATGCATTGCTGGTGGAGTTGTGAACTGATCCAGCCATTCTGGCTTGCAATTTGGAATCATGCTCAAAAGGCTATAAAAGAATGCCTGCCCTTTGACCCAGCCATACCATTGTTGGGTTTGTATCCCAAAGAGATCATAGATAAACAGACATGTACAAAAATATTTATAGCTGCGCTTTTTGTGGTGGCAAAAAACTGGAAAAGGAGGGTATGTCCTTCAATTGGGGAATGGCTGAACAAACTGTGGTATATGCGGGTGATGGAATACTATTGTGCTAAAAGGAATAATAAACTGGAGGAGTTCCAGGCGAACTGGAGAGACCTCCGGGATCTGATGCAGAGCGAAAAGAGCAGAGCCAAAAGAACATTGTACACAGAGACTGATATACTGTGGTAAAATTGAATGTAATGGGCTTCTGTACCAGCAGCAATGCAATGACCCAGGACAATTCTGAGGGATTTATGGTAAAGAATGCTACCCACATTCAGAGGAAGGACTGCAGGAGAGGAAACATATAAGAAAAGCAACTGCTTGAATGCATGGGTCGGGGCGGACATGATTGAGGGTGTGGACTCGAAACTACCACACCAATGCAACCACCAACAATTGGGAAATTGGTCTTGATCAAGGACACATGACAAAAGCAGTGGAAAAGTGCGTCGGCCATGGGTGGGGGGAGTGCGGGGGGTGAAGGGGAAAATAGGAGCATGAAACATGTAATCGTGTTGAAAATGATTATTAATAAATGTTAAAAAAAAACATCAAAAAGTCCAAAGAAAAAAGAAAAAGGAAAAGAAAAAGAAAAAGAAAAAGAAAGGAGAAAAAAATTAACCTCTGAGGAAAATACAGGATATTTAAAAAAAATGTGTGAAAGGAAAAAATTCTAGGAATAAGAAAAAGGAAAAAAAATTCACAAATCAAAGCAGGTTCCTGTAGCAATCCATGTCCCATAAGCTTTACAACGACAATCACTCACTAACCCAATTTAGCAGCCTGGACTACAGTAAGTTGTCACATCATAGAAGAAATGGAAAAAAGGAGACAAGATCTCAAGACAAATGAGAAACAGCATTTTCCGGTGCAATACTTTTCTTCACGTCAGATATAATGGAGCCAGAACAATCAATGTTGAGTACTTGATATCAAGTGTGGTACAAGGAAGTCCTACGTCTTAACATATGCTAAGCATCGCAACCTCGAGTCTCACATAGGATCAAGTCTTTACATAGAATGTCATCAATCCCTGTAGGATTAGTTCAGTCTCTTTCTTTTATGTGCTCATTTGCACTTTGCAGGTCAAAACTCTGTGCTCCTTTGTCGTCCGATTTGCCTTGGATTAGACATAGTCATCGAGCTAAAGTCTCATAATCGTTAAATAACTAGTGGCAGGTTTCTATAGCCCAAAACTTTTTGGGTATAAATTCATATGCTAGGCAAATGGGCATCTTAGCTTATTCTTACTGCAAAAATCAAAACAGTCAAGAGTCTATTTAATGCTGGTGACGTGCTCCAAATGTAAAAAAAAAAAAAAATGAGGGAAAAGGAAAAAAAAATTCAAATACTGTATTGCACATGTAGGAAGAAAAACCAACAACAACAAAAAAAGTGTAGTTTTTACACAATCACAGAGGTAAAGAATAGAGGTTAATTTGTAAGAAATAAGATTCATTTCCTCCTTAACTTGCCATGATCCATAGTGTGAGTGCAAATGAGGCATACAAAGCAATAATACATTCAAGAAAGTGCAAAGGGAATGACAAAGAGCATAAAATGTTTTTGAAAGGCACATCAGGTCAATTAGGTCACTAATACAGATATTATGTTGTGAGGTAGTATATGCATTGTTCAAGTACAAGGATCAATCAAATAAAGCGCAACAAAATCGTGCAAAATCCAGCAATAGAGCATTCTCATCACAATAGGCAAATGCAATCAATAGTCAAATATAAAAGGTGCAGGTAATAATACTTAGTACAGAGAATTATTCATTATCAATAGGGGGTACTCGTTTCACATGACTGCAATGAATCCATGAGTCCCTCTCCCCAATTTTAATCGCTGTTGGTGTAGTTAATAGGACCTGGAATGGTCCATCATAAGCAGGTTCAGTTGACCCAGTACGTTTGAAATTCTTTATGTACACACTATCACCTGGGTTCAAATCATGAAGCGAGAAGTCTAAGGGGCCTGCTTGAACATCAACTCCAGAGTCATGGAGTTCTCGCAATTTTGTTTGTAATTGTCTGATATAAGTGGCAATGGTTGTATCCCCTCCTAACAATGAAGTATAGGCAGGGTTGAATGGTTGTGCCTGCATAGGTGGATGTCCAAATAGCATCTCAAATGGTGAGACGTGTACATCGCCTCTGGGTCTGCTTCTGAGATAAAATAAGGCCAGAGGTAGGATTTTATTTAAAAAACCCTGGGGAAGAACCTCACTCACCCTTCACCATGGCGCCTTCTTTCCCAAAAGACCCCGACAACACGCCCCCCATCACCATATCAAAAACAGCCCGTGAAACCCACGACCAATAGGAAAAGGCTAAAGGCCTTATAGGTATGGTGAAAAGGAGTTTGGGTAATGTAGTTTTAACTCACAACCAATAGGAAAGGGCTCAAGGAATTATGGGTAATGTAGTTTTAAAGGGAGTACAAGGTATTTTCAACTTTACATTTTTCCTCTCCTACAACAAATAAACAAATCAAAATATTATGGTTAGAGCAAACTCAATGAACATGTGGAGAAGTTATATATATTATATAAATATAATTCAAGCATATTATATATATATATATATATATATA
>NW_025365398.1:0-1593 GCF_016433145.1 Gracilinanus agilis | reverse complement strand
TATATATATATATATATATCCAAATATGAGCTGACAATAAGATTCTTTGTTCATGTTTATCAATTCTTTCCCTTATTTCTATTTTGAAAAATGGAATTTTTATGCTGACCAAAGATTACAGCAATAAACTATTTTAAAAATATTCCTAATTATTAGGATAAAATTCTGTATTTTGTTTTTATCAAATATTATAAATAAAACAATCAGATTAAAACCTATAGTTAAAACATCAATCAAGTTATAAAAGAAACACCACAAACAACATTTTCAGTTTACTGCTAAAAACATGATATAATCCCTAATATGGAAATTTAAATGACCTTTAGGATGTATTTGATTCAATTAATTGCAACTCTATTCCAAAGTGAAGTAGTGTGAAATAAACAATAACTGCCACTGTCTATGGCTCCTCTGATATCTCTATTTAGAATTAGTGTGTCATCCATATATAAATCTATGTGAGTGTATTTACCATACTTCTGCTATTTTATTTGAGTTGATTGGAATTATTGGCATAATTATCAACAAAAAGTGGCTTAAATCACACTCTGTCAAGGATCTCTTTCTTACTGAAACAACAGAATAAATCTAAATGTTGGCATCTTGATACTTCACAATGCTCAAAGGACATAGAAAAAATATACTCAAAATATCCAGATATTTTGATGATATTTTAAATAGATCCTACTAAAGGAAGCAGAGAAAACAAAGGGACAGAGGGATAAAAAAGAGAATAAAAAGAAGTGTGAGTCACAAGGAAGTAGTAGGAATTTGAAGTACTTATGGCATTTTAAAATTATTTTATTTACTATATTTATTGATTTTGGGAAGGAAGTTGGAACAGATAGGAAACAGGTTAAGGGGACCAAAATGGTAAGTGTCTAAAACTAATGACCTTAATTCTTAACAATTTTTTCTGTTAATTGATATAGAAGTATTAACACTAATAAGAAGGTCAAAAGATTTTCAAAACTTCTTTAGCAAGTAAATGGTGAAGTTCTTACTAAGAGATTATATAGCAACCCAAGAGTGAGCTAGTTTCAAATGCAAATTTATTTGCAAAATTCTTCAAACAAAGATGAGTGAAGGTCACTTTGGAACTTAAAATAGACAAAGTTGCTTGGTCAGTAGAGTTTTACTTTCAGAAAAGGAAGATGTTTAAAGAAAGTGTGATATAATTAATTAGCTTTTTCTCTATACTTCTTTTATACAGGATTCTCATAAATCAACAGGAATTATTAATCCATTCTGTCTGGCAAACAAATTCTTTGACTACTTAATTTCCTATGAGCTTTTCCCCTTAGTCTTGACTCAACAATAATGACTCCCCCAGGATTTGTTCATCAAGTGAAATTTTGGGGACTGATTCAGATTTCAAACAACATCTTATCACAATTATTTGCCTCTCCCCTCTGACTGGAAGGATGAATCAAGGAATCAAACCAAAAAATAAATAAGAATAAAAACTGAACAATAGAGCTTGGCAATACTCTTGACTTGTCAGATTACAAATACAATATTGACCCCAAGTCTATTCCACTGATCCTCCCTGCTGTCTCTTAGCCAGTACCATATTGTTTTGATGACTGCTGC
>NW_025365397.1:0-5594 GCF_016433145.1 Gracilinanus agilis | reverse complement strand
ATACTTTTAATTATGTTATAGTTAATTATATATAACTGTGCATTATCTTACAAATATTTATTTTATATTTTCCATATAAATATATTATATATAATTTATCATATACCTTAATTATTTTATAGATAACTATATATAACTGTGCATTATCTTATATATTATAATTGTTATTACATAATTGTACATGAACATTACCTGTTATATATTTACAAGTTATTATCTATATGTTAACATTATAATTATTTAATTACATGATATAGCATAATTGTATCATTAATATAGCATAATTATATTATGAATTAAAATAGCATAATTATGTTATTACATAATATAATTATGACATAATTATACATTATAATTTTGTTATCACATAATTGTATAATATGTTATATATAATTGTATATATTATATTATGTGCTATTATATACTAGTATATTTTATTTATTTATTTATTTTAAAGACCTTTCCTTCTGCCTTAGAATCAATACTAAGTATTGGTTCAAGGCAGAAGAGCAGTAAGGACTAGACCAGTGATGGGCAAACTATGGCCCATGGGCCTCCTGAAATGTTATATCTGGCTGTAGGACATTATTCCTAATCTGATGAATACAATGAGTAGGATACAATACAATGAAATTTGGAAAGAGTCGCCTTAGAAAAAGACTGACAGATGAGCATTTCCTTTCCTTTGGCCCCCTCTTTAAAAAGTTTGCCCATCACTGGGCTAGACAATGGGGTTAAGTGACTTGCCCAGGGTCACACAGCTAGGAAGTGTCTGAGGCCAGATTTGAAACCAGGACCTCCTGTTTCTAGGCCTGACTCTCAATCCACTGAGCCACCCAGCTGCCCCCTCATAATAGTATTTTTAATTATGTTATATAAAGTTACATGTTATAACTATACATTATTACATAATTGTATATTATAATTATATGTTATAATTGTCATCTAGTATTACATATGCAATACATTATATAACATGTTATTGATGTATATATCATATATACACATCAACAATATCATAATAATATATAATATCATAATCATATATATTTTATATATTAGCTCGCTTGATATATTGAAAATTTTTACTGAACTGCTTTCATTCTTTTCTTCTTATTTCTTCTTGGTTACTGCTATGATTCAGATGGGAACAAAAGAGAAGGGTAGATCAAGAAATGAAAGTTGTGTGAAAAACAAAGGTATCAAATTTTTTTTAAATAAATAGACAAACAAACGAAAAGCAGGAAACATCCAACAGTGACAAATTTTCAGAAAGGTCAAGGAGAATAAGACCCGAAAACAAGATTTCTCTCATATCCACGTGGAAACGAACCTACAATATCCCCTTCTCTACCAGCTTCCTACTCAGTTGTCTGTCCTCTAGTGTTTTCCCAGGATGCCCTTCTGCAATGTCTTCTGTATACACACTGAGGCCAGAGACTCTTATCTGGGTATCCTGCGTGGTGTCCAGGGCACCGTGGGTGCAGGGCTCCTGTTAATGAACAGATGAACCAGAGGATTAGCTGGCCCTCACGACCTTGGCAGTGATTCTCGAGTTTCTGGATCCAGTGTCTCATGCCCCACCCAGGTGGGAGCTCACCTTGATAAAGTCTCTGAGACAAAGCAGGGAGACAGACAGGTTTTGTTCTTTGGCACTGTCACTCTCTGAATACCGGTTTTGTCCGAGGCTGGGGTTTGGGAACATTCCACGGCCCTGGGAACTCGCTGTCTTCATAAGGTCAGACTTTCTTTTAAAAGCATTCTTTATTGGAAATTCTCTCTTGAGTGTTCACTTCTCCATTAGAGCTTTTATGTAACTAATAGGTAGACCTAGAAATAAAAACATATGGTGTCCTGAATTCCCAACTGAGGCTGGCTGCCTCACACTTTTAGCCTGTGCCGATAGACGGGTTTCTGCTGTTGCATTCGCTCCTGACTCATAGCAGCATTTCTCCTACTTCGTGGGAATAGGTGGGGTAACAAGGAGGTACAAAAATTGCAAAGACTCACCGGTCATCTGGGAAGACCTCTGCTCTAGGTCTGGAGGCAGGGGACCTTCATCGGGACTCTTCCACTTGTCACTTCTGTGAGACCTGGGACAACTCTCCCAGCTGTAGGACTGGCAGTCATTTCTCAGTCCTGTTGGGCTCTCCACAACCAGTCTAGGGTTTTCTTGGCAGAGATACTAGAGCCATTTGCCATTTCCTTCTCTAGCTCATTCTGCAAGATGAAGAACAAAGCTAAACAGGATTAGGTGACTCATCCAGGGACACACAGCTAATGAGGGTTTGAGGCCAACTTTGAATTCAGGAAGTCTTCTTGACTTCTTGGCTCTAGCCACTGTGCCATCTTGCTGTCCCTGATCTTAGTATACTCATCTGTAAAATGAACAAATTGGACTAGAATGAGCACTAAGATTCCTTTGAGCTCTTGATGCTATAACCTCATTATAAAGAAAAGAAATGGCTTGAAGTCCCTGAGGAGAAGGTTTTCCAGCAGCTTCTCTTTACAGATGACAATGCTTCAGCAAAACTGGATAGGTGGCTTGACCACATGGGTCGATGGGGACATGATTGGGGATGCAGACTCTAAGCGATCACCCTAGTGCAAATATCAATAATATGGAAATAGGTCTTGATCAATGACACATGTAAACCCAGTGGAATTGCTCGTTGGCTATGGGAGGGAGGTGAAAGGTGTGAGTTTTAAAATTAATATTCAATGCCTCCAAAGGATTTATTAATATAAAATTAGAAAGCTAGAGAAACCTGGGGAAACTGAACCTACTCACTCCATGTAGCCACAAGCCCCTCTCTCACCAGCACTCCTCCTCACACCAGTCCTATGCCAAGAAGAAGGGCGTGACCACGCAAACCCAATTTAAATACAGCCCAGGAAAACCCATGCACAATACACAAAGCTCAAGGAATTATGGGTATGTCGAAAGGTAGTTTTTGGGTAATGTAGTTTCAGGAGGTACAAGGTCTTCCAACTTTACAAAGGAAGGGAGGGAAAGAACATGAATCATGGAACCATGGAAAATTTTTCTCAATCAATAAAATTTTTAAAAAATTGATAAGTGGAAAAACCAGTGGTCAGAACGCAGTAAAGACCGCAGCATGTCAAAGGGCACCTCCATTGGTAATCATCCACTGGTATTTATTTGGCAAATGAGTAAGCTAAAGACCAGAGAGGGGAAATAGCAACTAAAGCCACCTAGTAAATAAGCTAGAACTAGATTATATATGTGAATGCATATTATTATTTTTTTAGCTCTACCTTCTGTTTTAGAATCTATATTAAATATAATTTCCAAGGCAAGAGAGCAGTAAGGGCTAGACAATTCGAGTTAAGTGACTTGCCTAGGGTCATACAGCTAGGAAGATTCTGAGGTCAGATTTGAACATAGGACCTCTCAACTCCAGACTTGGCTCTTTCCTGAGCTACTAGTTATACATATTAAAAGACCATGGACAGAATATAACCCAGCTGAAAAAGACATTTTTGTTGTTTTTGTCCTGAACCTTTTGGTTTTATGACATGAGACTCCTAATGTGGAAATCTTTGACCTCCTCTGTCTACTCTAATTTCTAGTCTTAGAGAGCTGGAGATTTGGGACTTGCCCAGAATCATATAAAGAAAAAGACTGGAAACAAATCTGACTGCATTGGCTTTAATATGTTTGTAAGGCATGCAAAGTCAATGGGTCTGCAGATACACCCAATTTGCCCTGAGATCCTGAGCATCAGCATGAACAGGATTTTTATAGGGAAAAAGAGGGAACAAAGCTGGGGGTTATATCAAAACCACAAAAACTCTGATCTACTCTTCTGGTTCTTAGCCATTATCAGACAGTTTTGTTAGAGAGAGAAAAGTAGATCAATATGATTGTAATGGAATATTATTGGGCTGTAAGAAATGACAAACAAAAGAATCACAAAACAAAAACAACCTGGAAAGACTTATATGAAGTGATGCAAAGTGAAGTGAGCAGAACCAAGAGAACATAATAACAACAATAGTGTGTGATGATCAGCTACTAATGACTTCATTATTATCAGTAATGCAAGGATCCAGGACAAATCCAAGGGACTCATGAAGAAAAAGATATCCACCACCATAGAAGGAACAGAATGAGTCTCAATGCAGATTGAAACATAGCTTTCTTCACTATATTTCCTCCATGAATATTTCTCTAATGCAAGCAATATGTGTCTTGTTCCATACCACAATGAACACAGAAATATGTGCCATATGATAATATATATATAGAACCAATATCATCTTTCCTGTCTTCTTGGGAATGGGGTTGGGTGAGAGGAAGGGGGGAAAAAAGAATGAGACAGATTTTTGGACATAGCCATGGTGAGAATTTGTTTCTCTTGGATAAATAAGTATATCTGTTATAATTTATCATGTTTATAATAAGAACATTATTAAATTTAACATTAATCTTTTGTTTAATATTATCATTAGAATATAATAAGATGGGGGATGAAGGCACATCTAAGGTGGGGCTACTAACAATCCTCACACCAGAATGAATTAAATCATATGTCCATCACAGTATCTGGTACGTAGTGTAAGAAAACTCTCTTATAAAAGGTAAATCAGAAAAGGAAACCTTTTTGATAAATGTTTGTCAACTGGGCTGAATAGGATTGAATAGATTGGAATGGATTTAACCAAAAGAGTCAATCTTAAACAGAGAATGTTTTTTGTGTTTTTTTTTTCCTTATTTGCATCACTTTGGAGTTTTTGGAAAATTTTTTTTCATTTTTTTCCAGTTACATGTAAAAATAATTTTTAACATTCATTTTTTACAGTTTTGAGTTCTAACTATAGGGTGTAAGAAGGAGATTTTAGGTATTTTATAGATATATATTTAAAGTGTGGCCGCCAGGAATCAACAATTCAGAATGATTCCATAATTAAAATAGACCCAAGTCAGGATCGGGTTTAAGGTAGTTTATTTACAATTAGGAAGGTAAAAGGTAGGGAAATAGAGAGAGGGAGAGGCTAGTCCAGGCCTGGAGAGGCCTGGACGGAGAGAGAGGGTTAAAAGGCTAATTAAACTAGGCTACAAGCCACAGAGAGGCTATAAGCCTACTTAAGGCAGAGTTTGGAAACGCCAAGCTTGGTAGGCCAAGGAAGTCAGCCTAACTTACCCACATGACAATTCAGAGTGGTAGCTATCTGAGGTCTCAGGCGAGTACCTTCAGCACCAAGTTTAAAGCCGGAACTGCCTCAACAGGAAGTTACCATCATACTTGAAGAGATAGTGTCTCTTCCTGGAGGTCCACCTCTAATTCAAGTGGACAAATGGCAGCCTCTACACTGATTTGGACTGCCCAAAGGGCAGTCCCTTGTTCTTGATTTGTTACTTATTGTCACATGTGGGTAACTCATCTCCCCCTCCCCACTGAGGGAGGTGGGGATAATATAATCTAGATGCCTAGGGTAAGTAGAGTTTTGACTATGAATGGGCTAGAGCTCTCTCTCTCTCTCTCTCTCTCTGTGTCTCTCTCTTTCTTTTTCTTTCTTTCTTTTTCTTTCTTTCTTTCTTCTTCCTCTCTTCCTCTCTCTCTCTCTCT
>NW_025365396.1:0-7159 GCF_016433145.1 Gracilinanus agilis | reverse complement strand
CAGAAGAACTCTATACACAGAGACTGATATACTGTGGTAAAATTGAATGTAATGGACCTCTGTACCAGCAGCAATACAATGACCCAGGACAATTCTGAGGGATTTATGGTAAAGAAAGCTACCCACATTCAGAGGAAGGACTGCAGGAGAGGAAACATATAAGAAAAACAATTGCTTGAACGCATGGGTTGGGGGGGATGTGATTGAGGGTGTGGACTCGAAACTACCACACCAATGCAACTACCAACAATTTGTAAATTGGTCTTGATCAAGGACACATGACAAAACTAGTGGAAATGCGCATTGGCCATGGGTGGGGAGGTGCGGGGGGTGGGGGGTGTTGAAGTGGAAAGGTGGAGCATGAATCATGTAACCATGTTAAAAATGAATATTAATAAATGTTAAAAAAAATGACAGATTTTTGGACAAAACTAATGTGAGAATTTATTTCTCTTAGATAAGTACATTTATTATAGTTTACTACATATTTATTATGAATCATATTATATTATTGTTGTATTACATGTCATATTGTTACATACAAAAAATAAATGATAAATAAAAAAGAGGAAATTGGAAAATACTTTTTAGAGAAGGTAAAATTTTATCTGAAACTTGAAAGAATCCAGAAATACCAGGAGGTGAAGATGAAGAGGGAGAACATTTCAAGAAAGGAAGAAAGCTAGTGAACATGCCCAGAATTGGGTGATGGGGTGCCTTATTGGAGGAACTACAAGGAGACTAGTGTCAAAGTCAGTATCAATGCATCATGGGGAGGTAAAGATAGGATTTAAAGTATAAAAAGACTGGAAAGTTGTGGAGAGGGTAGGTTATGAAGGGCTTCAAATACCAAAGAATATTATATTTAATCCTAGAGGTGACCGGGAGCCATTAGAGTCTATTGAGTAGTATGGGTTGGCGGTGGTGACAAGGCCAAACATTCATTTCAGGAAATTAATTTTGATAGAAAAGCAAAGGATAGACAGAAATGGGTAAAGACTTGTGGCAGACAGACCAACTCACTGGCTATTGGAGTAGTGTAGGCATGAAGTAATTAGGGCCTATATCAGGGTAATGACAGTGTCAGAGGAAGGAAGAGAGAATATCTGAGAGATGCTGTTTCCAAGCAAAAATCAACAGTCCTTGATAACAGATTGGATATGAGAGTGAGATGGAGTAAAAATGAAGAGTTCAGGATGACAGCTAAGTTATGAACCTTCATCATTGGGATGATGGTGGTACCTTCAACAGTTATACAGAAGCTAAGAAGAATAAATTTACCCTTTCTTGACTTTATCATAGTATTGGCATGCACTGTGCAAATAGAAGCAGTCAGATGTCAGAAACATGAAAGGAGCAATAGTTATAGTCACCATTTTTGTCTCACTTAACCCCTCATGGCAAGAGGGCTCTGGTGTTCAGAGCCATCAAGATGCGAGGTAAGAGCACAATATGAGAACATATTTATTCTTATTAGGTGAATGACCAATATTTCCATTAGCAAGCAATTCCCCAGCTAGGAACACTCATCACCAGTGTTCATTTTACAGTCTATCTCTGGCTCAGTAGATTGGCCCTAGTAAATTGCTTGAGGCACACAGAGTTTGATATGTTCCCAGGATTAGCAGCTAGAAAGTGTCAGAGGTAAAATCTGAACCTAGAACTTCCTGACTGAAGCCAGCTTTGTATCTACTATACTAAAGTCTCTCAGATTTATTTATATTTATATATTGGAACTAAAGAATAGTAAAATTTGAAGGATTCAATGTAACTCTAACTCTAGAAGAACTGTGTCTCAATTGACATAAAGATTTTTTATAATTTACTACATTTTCTCCTCTCTCAGCAAGTGCACATTAAATACAAATAATTTAAAACAAATATTATAATTTTATGAAATAAAAATGCTCTTCCCACTATCTCTTTTCTCTTTATTATATAGGAAAAATTAGTGTTATGAGGTATTCTTAAATTCTGGTCCTTCTTAACTAACCTGAACCCTTTTTTTTTAAACAGGAACATTATGAAAGTCTCTGTCTCTGTCTATTTCTGTCTACCTCTATCGCTCTCTGCCCCTCCCAGTTTTTAATCCATCTTTCTCTCTCTTTCTCTCTCATTTTAATCAGGTTGTTCTATATGTCCAGGGCTAAGCATGGAAGCAATAATATCACATTAGCCCTATAGTGTAAATAATTAAGATGTTAAAGTAATGAGAGTTTTATGAAGGGAATTATTGTTTTTTTAAATGTTGGTTTCTTTCTATTTGTGCATGCAAAGTATTCTAAGTACCTGCTGTGATTATGTTTATAATTGAATAATTTATACATTTAAATTAAATAATTAATCATGTAATTAAGAAGTTCCTAAATATCCCTCCTGGGAATCAGCATGCCTATGTAACAAATGGCATGGATAAAAGAATGTCCAAATAATGCACATTTCCTTAAACACCTTCTTTATAAGATTATCCACACTGTTGGTGTTTATAAGAGGAACATATTAGAAAACTAAACCATAAATAAGGTTAATAAGTACTCTTAAAACTGATTAGCCATATAATTACTAAGATGACTTAAGGCTCAATCATTCTATATTGAATACATATTCTTTACTTTCTAAATAAACTCCATGGACCACCAAATCTCATCGAAATCTCCTTTATAATGCCACATCAAGATACCAATGCCTCTATTTAATGGGATAAACAATCTACCCTTACTGAATAGATCCTTTTAGTAACTAAGCTACTATAATTTAGATACATTGAGCCTCTATATTAACTCATATAGACTAGTATTTAATTTACTGAAACAGTTATTGATATAGGTACCCGTGTGTATCTTATATGCAAACAGAGAAAAACCTAGGGCCAGGGGATGTCAATGTACACGCATACTTGCATGCATACAAATATATGCATACTTGCATACAAACACATACATTATATGATTGTATTACAGTCATATCAGATTAATATGATGAAGAATGCCCTTTTTATTTACATGTGCAGCATTGAGAAAAATTAAAAACATGGATGTGGAATAAAAGAATTTTAGAGTTCAAAGGTACTTAGAGATCATGTAGAACAATCCCATCATTATAAAGATGAGGCAGTTGAAGACCAAACATATTAAATTGGCTTGTTCTAGGTCACATAAGTAGACTGAAGAAGACAATGTGCTTATGGAATCACAAATAATCCAGGATGATCCACCTGTCTCTTATAGCCCAATGATCTTTCTACTATATTGTAATGCCTTTTATCTTTTTTGACAAGTGCCAAAAAACTTTAAGTCCATAAACATTTTCACTGGCCCTGTCGCCTCTCCTCTCTCTTTGGAGTTGGTTTCTACAAATTATAAAGCAAGCCCAAACCTCACAGAAACATATGGGCACGGTAAGTGCAAATGAACTTTTTTTTAAACCAACCAACCCCTCATTGAGCCTCGCCAATTTTTAGTCAATCTGGGATATGTGGCCACCTGTTTATTTACAAGATTTTGTGTCAGCAAGACCTAGATGCAAGGCTTCAGACAAATGAAAATGACTTGGATGATGTCCTTTTGAATCCCACGATGAAATTCATCTTTGTCATAAAATAAGCACAACATTTGGCACTCTTAGAAGTCTCGACACAAGACAAGTCCAAATTGGCAGAGAACCTACCTGACAGGCTTCTGGATCAGCCAGCTCTGTCAGTTTGAAAAAGCTGCTTTTGCTAAATGTAACTTTTCCTGTGCAAAGTGCTACTCAGGAAAAACACTCAGTAGCCAAATAGAATAAGGAGCATCAGTGCTGTGCTTTTCACCCAGAATCTAGGTATAGGACATTAAAAAAACTACCTTTGCAGGTAAGGAAAAGAGTAAACAATTCATGTAAAAGAGAGTATTTATACAGTGTTAAAAATGGAGGCAAATTACTCTGAATTATATATGCTACAGTTAAATAATTTAGGTGGGTTTTCTTTAATAGTGGGAGTGGCAGTTCAGAGATTTGCACTACCTCCTCATTTCTAGTGTCCGATGAATGCAAATTTATGAAGGTAGAAGCAGTGTTGTCATGGATAGAGAGCCAGTTTTGGCTCTTGGCAGGAAGATATGAGTTCAAGTCTTCTTTCTGGCATTTACTTGGTGTGATCCTCAGGCAACTTAAAACTTTTCAATTCCTCAGGCATTTCTTTAGCACTTTAAGTTTCAGAATTGTTGCCAATATGTGTTGTTAGAGAAAGCTTCCTCATGGAGAGTTCCCAATTAAATCACAGATGGGAATTTCTAAAAAAAAATACTATAAATCATAATATTGAAGTATTGGGGCTATTCAGCAGCATAACTAGCCCCTTTTGTGCCTGGAAAAAGCAGCTCAAATTGGGATCCAAGATAAGTAGCAACAGGAAATATACTTTAAAGTCAACTTTGCTATTCAAAATGTGAAAATAAGAACAACTATGACTCATGCAGCTAAGAAGTAGCTATTAACTTAGTTAACCTACTTAATTTACTATGGTTGTTTCTACTCTGCTGAAAAAGCTGAATGATGGTATCAATGATGGTCTACTTCCTCTGGACTCTGAGAACCCAATCATATCATATCCTGCCTCTGAGTCTACCAATGTAATTTTAGTCAAGCCCCTTTATTTCTTTGGACCTTACTTTCCTCATCTGTTAAAGGAGGAATTTGGATTAGATAGCCATGGAGGTCTTTTCTCATTTGAAAGGAATGTTCTCATGAGTGTATAGGATAAATTTTTTCATCCTCCAAATTAAAGATTTTTTTCCAGATTACATGTCGATACAATTTTTAATAATATCCATTTTCTTTCCTTCCCTCTCATCGCTTCCCTTTCCCCTAAACTACAGGTAATATAAGTTGAACATATGTTATCATACAATACATATTTCCATGTTCATCATGTTGTGAAAGAAGACATGTACTGCTTATACTAGAGAAAAAATCCTGGAAGAAATATAGTGAAGAATGGTATGCTTCAATCTGCATTCAGATTCCATCAATTCCTTCTATGATGATGGATAGCCTTTTTTGTCATGGGTCCCATGAAGTGGTCCTGAATCCTATCCTCCAAATTTTGATGGCCTGAGATTCACAATTACAAAATATATCCCACTGGCATTTTTAAAATTCTCACAGAAGTTCCAAATGGACTGAATTGAAAAGGCCATGAAATACCATATGGCTATTGAACTTCAGTGCAGCAGATTGAATCATAGCTGCCATTTGAACTTGGAAGTTAAGTTCCCCTTGCTTTAATTAGTACCACAAATGTTTAGTTTGTGAAAAAAGGGAAACTACAGCCTTCCCATATTTCACACAGGGCATGGCTGGTGGAACCCTTCCCAGATACCCCTTCTGTATGGGGTTGACTTTTAGGATGTGTTTCTGCTTAGACTGCTGTTCAACCAACCAACCTGTCAAGTTTGGGGGATTGGGGTGGGGGAAAGTTACTTAAAATATTTTGAAAGGGATGTCTTAAACTCCTTCTGCTTCTAACTCTCCTGGATTCCTTTTGACTTAATTGTAGCTCTACTTAGCAATATTTCCACCATTCTTTCTTCTTTCATTACCTAACTGAAAGAAACAATGGCTGTAGATAACTATGTTGTGATGGGTAGAAGTTTATTGTTCCACTGGGGGTAGATCTCTATGCTACTCTTGGCAAGCACAGTTCATTATGGACTTGTATTTTTAACACTGTTCTGAGTCAAGGGGAATTTTTCCAACCCTTTCCCCCTTATCCATTAGAAGAAAATGGTGAATATAAATATTTGTAAGGTTCCACCCAATTTGAATTCTGTGTGTGAAATCGTACTGGGATTTCTATTTTTCCCACTTGATTATTCGAGATGGGTATTACTAGCCAAACCAGAATCTCTATTAGGCCAATTTCTTCCAAGAGGGCCTCCAGTTCCCTTTCTTATTTAAAACAATTTCTTCCCAAAAGTTAACAGTTTTAGGGTTCATTCCTGTGCTAAGCTCTAAAATCTGAATAATGAATTCTTGAAAAGGTGTTAATGGATAACAATCACTAAATCTTAATAATTTCCATGTTCTAAACAATTACTGATTAGAGAAATGCAAATCAAAGCAACTCAAATATCATTTTACATGTCAGATTGGCTAAAATGCCCTTTTATGGGCAAAATGATAAAACCATAGAATTCTCTTTTGAAAGGGACTTACTGCAATTATCTGATTTGTAATTATGTTAACCCAAGTCTGTCAGAGAGAAATATAAAATTAAAAGGCCAAATAAAACTTTTTTGAAAGAAAATTGTAAAAGAATAATGCAAAATATTTCATTCATTCACATTTATAATTAAAAACAAGGAACATAAAATTATTTAATTAATATGCTTGCCCCTTTCATACTTTAGAAAACTTTCAGAATGTAAGAGACAAGTTACAGTGACAAAGAAACATAAAGGAATATCCCATTCAAGCTTCATTTTACCTTGCAAAGGATAAAATATCCTTGCAGATCAGAAATCATTTTGTACCTTGTAAAAGAGAAAATTTTCAGTAAACTTATTTGCACTTTTTTAAAGGGTTCAAGTTTTTGATGTCTAAATGAGACTGTCCAATATGAAAAGTCCAATAAAGCAGTTGAGCAACCAGCAGGGATAATGAAACTGACCCTCAGGACACAGATTGCTTCTGCCCGTTTTGCCCACCCATTCACTAGCTTTATCCAGCAGAATAAACTTAAGAGTTTAAAGTAACTGTGGAAGGCTATAAATCAGAATTCTGGTCTAGCCTAGAGAATAAGGATTTGAAAAATGTACTGTCTAGTTCTCATAAAATAGAGTGAGGTCTCTCACTATAGAAATCCAGTTTATGAAAGATCAGAAAGAGTTGTTGAATGCCAACACTAAGTCTAAAAAGCATTTTCTGGCCAGAATAATCTTGCTCTCTTCTGTACGAGTTGGCTAGCCTCAGAACTCAGACCCCAAGACAGCAGAACTAAAAAAGAACTCTACTAATTCCTAGAGTGAGACTTTTTTTTTCTCCAAATGGAAAGGTACAAGAGTACTCCTTTTTTTTTTTTTTTTTTTGGGTAGAATGGTTTAATTTTAAAATTTTTTTAACATTTATTAATATTCATTTTTAACATGATTACATGATTCATGCTCCACCTTTCCCCTTC
>NW_025365395.1:0-1134 GCF_016433145.1 Gracilinanus agilis | reverse complement strand
ATACACTTATGTAGTACATACTACCTATTGTAGATATATTTATATTGTACATATTTTATTTATATATTATATTAGCTTATTAGTATATATTTATTACAGTAGATATATTTACATAGCTGATTTTAAAATATTCTATTAGTATATATTTTTATATACTATACACACTATATAGTAGATATTTTTATTTATATATTATACTAGTACATATAGTAGATATTTATATAGTATATACTTATATAGTAGATATATTTATATTCTATGATATTTATACAGTAGATATATTTATATGCTCTATTAGCATATATGGTATATGTATTTATATACTATATAGAAGATATTTATATAGTATATACTTATATAGTAGACATATTTATATGCTATCATAGTAGTAGTATAAAGATAGATTAACTCTCCCTGGTCTATTTTTAGCTCATCCAATCAAGAACTTAAAGTACCCCTACTTACCATTAAGTTTGAGAGTTCACACTTACTAGAGTAACTAGACTAAGTAACAACTTTAAAGGCCACTGTCTCCTCCCTCCCCCCCAACTTGGGCAGTGCTAGGCAAATTGAAAGACTGCCATTTGTTTTTGTGAAGAAGGAGGAATGACAGGAAGTGACAGGAAGTGATGTGGGAAAAGTGGTATAAAAAGAGACTAACATGGTTTAGCATTCTTTCCTTTTCTGGCTTCTGGAGAGATTGGTTCTAGAGATTCATTCCTTTCCTGGCTTCTGGAGAGATTGGTTCTGGAGGTTCTTTTCCTAGCTTGAAGGAGACCTTTTCCCTGGATACTGTGTTGGCTTGCTGGGTGAGTGACTGAGATTCCTTCCTTGGCTTTGGAGGAGGCTGTGTTGGTGGAATCCTGGTTGAAGACATCACTGGGACTTCTGGCTGAGGATTGCTGGGAAATCCATGAGGAGACAGAGTCTTGGGAGGCCCTTCTAGGGCTAAGCCTGGCTTCTCAGGTGAAGGGCTGGTAGGCTTATCTACATTTTTCCACTTTCACTCTTTCCACCTCTTTGTAAGTAAAGCTGCTAAATGTTATTTTGACTCAAGTTATAATATTTTTAAATCGGTGACCACAATATTACTTTATAATTCTCATATTTAGCATAAAACCTAAATTTAAACTC
>NW_025365394.1:0-9394 GCF_016433145.1 Gracilinanus agilis | reverse complement strand
GTTTCAAACAAAGAACACAAAGAAAGAGTCACAGCTGTGAAGGGGTTACAAATCATACACAACCCATTAAAGTCTAAAAAGTAGAGATATAGGTACAAGGACAAGGGCCAAATTCCAACCACCAATTAGTAGGGGGTTAATTCTGGGAGCAGAAACATATTTCATGGAGATTTTTACTAATTGCATTCTGCCTTGATTTACAGGACTGCACCTAGTCACATAAAGTCCGGCTCCAGCCTTATCTAAGTAATATTTTTTAGAGTTCAGGCTTCTTAATTATCAAGGAGAGAAATTGTTAACTCAGTAGCTGCTGGTCTGATTAAGGACTCAAAGCTTTCCAATAAGAATATTGAGAAAAGGTGGGGATCTGAAAATGAGTCAAAAGAGGAGCCTCAGATTTTTACCTTAGATGGCCTATTCTATCTGCATCTGACATGCAGTGCAGAAAAATCATACACACAGTTTTACTTGCTGATGATTTTGTAATGGGATCCAAATAAAACATCTATTACAGACTCTATTTCTCTAAATAACTCCTAATAGCTTCCTGGAGGGGTCAAGTTGTTTTTGGATTAACCGACCTGCTGGTACCAGAGCTTTTCAGGGATCAGATGACCGGGACCAAACACAAAGACTGCCTCAGCCTGGATTGGTCATGTAGGGAATTCAGATAAAGGCCCTAATTTTGACCCTGTTTCTCCAAAGGCTTTCTACAGGAAGGTGGCCTAGCAGTACCAGATGTTAAACTGTACTATAAAGTAGTAGTCATCAAAACAATGTGGTACTGGTGAAGAGACAGAAGGGAGGATAAGTGGAATAGACTAGGCATAAGTGACCTCAGCAAGACAGTCTTTGATAAACCCAAATAACCCAGCTTTTGGGACAAAAACGCACTATATGACAAAAACTGCTGGGAAAATTGGAAAACAATATGGGAAAGATTGGGCCGAGATCAACATCTCATACCCTATACCAAAATAAACTCAGAATAGGTGAATGATTTGAATATAAAGAAGGAAATTATGGGTAAATTGGGTGAGCACAGAATAGTATACTTGTCAGATCTATGGGAAGGGAAAAAATTTTTTAAACCAAGCAAGAGTTATAAAAAAATCCCAAAATGTAAAATAAATAATTTTGACTACATTAAACTAAAAAGTTTTTGTACAGACAAAACCAATGCTACCAAAATTAGAAGGGAAGCAACAAATTGGGATAAAATCTTTATAACAAAAAACTCGGGCAAAGGTCTAATAACTCAAATATACAAGGAGCTAAATCAATTGTACAAAAAAATCAAGCCATCTCCCAATCAATAAATGGGAAAGGGACATGAATAGGCAATTTTCAGATAAAGAAATAAAAACTATCAATAAGTACATGAGAAAGTGTTCTAAATCTCTAATAATTAGAGAAATGCAAATCAAAACAACTCTGAGGTATCACCTCATACCTAGCAGATTGGCTAAAATGACAGCAGGGGAGAGTAATGAATGTTGGAGGGGATGTGGCAATATTGGGACATTAATGCATTGCTGGTGGAGTTGTGAATTGATCCAACCATTCTGGAAGGCAATTTGGGACTATACTCAAAGGACTCTCAAAGACTATCCAGCCACACCACTGCTTGGATTATACCCCAAAGATATAATAAAGAAAAAGACTTGTAAAAATATTTATAGCCATGCTCTTTGTGTTGGCAAAAAATTGGAAAATGAGAGAATGTTCTTTGACTGGGGAATGGCTGAACAAATCGTGGTATCTGTTGGTGACGGAATACTATTGTGCTCAAAGGAATAAAGAACTGGAAGAATTGTGAACTGGAATGACCTCCAGGAATTGATGCAGAGTGAAAGGAGCAGATCCAGGAGAACATTGTACACAGAGACTAATACACTGTGGTACAATCGTACATAACAGGCTTCTCTACTAGCAGCAATGCAAGGATCCAGAGCAAGGCTGAGGGACTTATGAGAAAGAAAACTAGCCACATTCAGAGGAAGAACTGTGGGAGGAAAAACACAGAAGAAAAACAACTGCTTGAACACATGGGCTGATGGGGATATTATTGGGGATGTAGACACTAAACAATAACTCTAGTCCAACTATCAATAATATGGAATTAGGTCTTGATCAATGATACATGTAAAACCCAGTGGAATTGTGCATCAGCTAAGGGGAATTAAGGGGGTTTGGGGGAGAGGGAAAGAACATGAAATATGTAACTATGGGGAAATATTCAAAATTTAAATTAAAAATAAATAAATAAACATACAACTTCAGACTAGTCTTCCAGTCCCTAACCAACCAGTTTCATGCCTTCTGCTCATGTAATCTTATGCATATATCTTGAGCTCAAATAATTAATAATCCCACCCTTATGCTCACATCTTCATAGCCTTCATATCCTAAACTCACATTTCATATAACATTTATACATTATATATATATGTATATACATACACACAAACATATTCCATACTCAGCTGCACAAACATATGCTATTTAGATTCATATGTCTCATATACTCACACTGACCATAAATACATGAATACTGTACTACCCATATGCTCTCTAAACACACATTTTTACAGTAGACACAGTCTCCCAACCCCTAAACCATATAACAAGGAATTTTTTATAACTGGTGAAAAGAACCATGAATTACATAAATGTTAGGAAAACAATGTGAAAACCACTTTTAATTGTAGTGGAAGATCTGTAGAGGTGGGTACCACCATATGTAAAAAAGACATAGACTGTGGAACATGGAAATGCCGATAGAAAGTCATCTGGTAGGTTCCTATTTTGACTAAGTATTCTTGAGAACTAGGTGCTAAGCTGTTTTTTCCCCATATTTGTTAATCAAGAAGCCTGTTTCCTGGGGCAATGGAGGTAGAGCAGAAAAGAAAAGAAATGGTACTGGACTTATGGTTAGGAAGACTAGGTTAAAACTTTCCTCAGACACCTACTAGTTATGTGGAATTATACTGTATGACTTCCAAGCTCCTCTCCATCTCTAAAACTATGATCTTATGAGTATAGCAAACAGCTAGATAATTTTAGAGATGGAGATGAAAAAGGGCTTGAAGCCATTCCTCAAAGCATCATACCAAAATATAAGAAATAAAGGGAATCATCTAGTTCAATTTTTAAAAATTTTACAAAAGAGGAAACTGAGGCCTCTGAAAGGAGTAGCAATTTTTCTAATATCAAAAAAGAATATTCATTCAGCTCCTATACAAATAAAGGCTAAACAAATTCTAATGTAATCTAAATCATATTGAATCAGTCACTCAGATAAACATTTATCAAGTCCTTACTCTGCTCCAGACACTGTGCTAGGCCCTGAAAGATCCAAAGACAAAAATGAAGTTAGTTCTTGCCTTTGAGAAGCTTTCAGTCTATTGGAAGAGATAATATATATAAATATATATGTGTATATACATATACAGCTTGAAATATATACATACCCACAATAAATGCAACATAATTTGACCAAGATGCGAGGGCTTCTGTCAATGAGGAAAGACTAAACATAGAAAAAGTCACTTGCACGGATCTTTGAAGGTGGTAGTAATCTGGAGTCAACTCTGACATACGGAAATGGGTTGTCAAATTTTTAGTGTGAGCATTTGTACTATGGAAATAGAAAATCAAAAGTCCCCAGAAATCAAGACTTAATTTATTCTTTTGCCAGTTGTCTAGACTTAAGAAAGTGTCAATAAGACAGATTAAACTTAACATGTGTCTGTTGTATATATTTTTTGTTTTTCCTTGAGACCCCCAATTGTTCAACATTTACCCACATGTGCCTCTATTTATATTGCTCTATAAATCTTTTGTGAGCTCAGCAGAAGTGCAGAAGGCTCAGGGAATGAATTCATCACCAGACTGGAGACTTGGTGACTTGGAGACTTGGAAGCTAACAACCACAACACCAACAAATGACAATTATATAATGTTTTAGGTTCACAAAATGCTTTATATATCTTCTCTCATTTAAGCCTCATAAGACCTCTGAAGAAAACAAAGGACTCTAAAAGGTGGAGATTAGACTTGCTATATTCAAAGACTATTAGAGTTATAAGAGACCTTAAAAACCACTTCATTCATATTACAGAGGCAGAAACAAAATTAGTGGCAGAGCAAGGACTAGCACCCAAATTTCCCAACTTCCAGACTAGCACTCTTTCAGTCAGGATGCCAAAATATGTCCTTGTAAGAGACCATCAAAGTTCCCTAAAGGCACCAACTCATCCTATATATGAACGCTTATATTCATGAACAACAGCAAAGCAAGAAGGGAACCCCTTGTATTTTAGGACACTCTGATCCCAAACTTATCCACCTCTGGTGGGGCAAGCAAATAGTCCTTTATAGGAAGTACAGAGGCCTGAGGGACCTAGTTTTCTGGAATGTGGACATACCCACTAAATTTTACCTACTCTTCCTATCTAATCATGCCAGAGCCTGGGAACACTGTTGAAGACATCGAGGATACCAGTTTGCTGAGGCTTGATCTCCCCTTTCCTCCCGTAGACAGGGCAATACTCAGATCTCATCCATCTCTGATAGTTCTTCTCCTCATTCAGGAACACCTCTCCTCCCAGCCCAAGCCAACACAATTCCAATCTCTGGCTCTGCACATACTATCTCCTTCCTTAAAGAAGTATAAGTACTATCAGAGCCCTCTATGTTTTTCAAGTTGTTGCAAATATCAAAGTCTTCATAGGCTTTGTTTATATCCTATACCAACAGAGCATATATATATATAATTTGGAGTCCCCAGAAGAGCAACTTTAAGTGCAAAGTATCCCATTTATAAATATCTACTCAAAAATCATTGGTTATTTACCCTCATCATTGTGTTTATATTTACTAATCATTCAAAGAGCACAATTACTCAAAGTAAAAGCACTTAAAGGAATAGCATTCATTCAAAAACCATGTATTAAGTGCCTTCTATATACCAGGTACTGGGCTAAGCACTGGGGAAGCAATAATAAAAATAATGTAGTAGGGAACACTCAAACTAGGAAGCTTCTTATACCAACACAAATCAGTACACAGACAACTTTTAGTCTTAGAGACATTTCTAGAGTATTGACTGACAGGTTAAGTGACTTCTCCAGGATCACACAGCTGTATGTGTCAGAGCTGAGATTGAATCCTTGTCTTCTTGGCTTTGAAGTCAGCTCTCTAGCATTAGCTACATGCTGAACAAGGAACACACGTGTTCTGGATATATGCGAAGAGACCAATCATGCCTCTAATGCTGCTGGACCACTAAATATTTCTGATATCGTAGTTTCAGTTCCCTGACAGGTATTGTTTTTTGGTGAGCCTAAATTTAAACATCTTAACATGTCTGTCTGTCTGACTGACTATCTGTCTGTCTGTCTGTCTGTCTGTCTGTCTGTCTCTCTCTCTCTCTCATACACACACACACATTTACTTTTGTGAACTTCTCTGGTTTTCGTTGAGTATGTCTTTTTCTATGTATTGTATGAGAGCACTGGTATAACTGATATCAGATTATTTACTATCTGGGAAGAAGGGGGAGAAGAAGCGAGGGAAGAGGGAGAAATGGAGACAATCAAATAGCAAAATGTCAGAAAATAATTGTCAAAAACTGAGAATGTCTTTTTGCATTGTTTTGCTGGGTTTTACTTTGCTACTAGTTTCTGTAGTTCAGTCCTTTTAAGGCATCTGTAATCAATCCCAGCTCTTATATACTAGGATATGATGATTAGAAGCTTCTTCCTGGTAAAGGCAAATGAATACCTCTTTACTCATAGTCAGGAACAGGCAGCCAACAAAAGCTAAGAAGAGGCACTAAGATTTATTTTTTTTTTCTTTTTTCATATTGCTATCTGGTAACTGAGAAGTCTTTTATCCCAGAAAGCTCACGTAGAGGTTAGAAATTCCCCAAATCCTCTCTGGCCTGCCATGCAAATGAATTTTAAAGATTAGCCAATAAATCAGGATAATAATTCTCTTTCCTCTTTGCTTTGTTGATGATGACAATGGTTGTCTTGTTGACAATACATTTATATGGCATTTTGAGGTTACAAAGTGCTCTCTTCATAATAAGGCTCTGAAAAGACATTATGTTTTTAATATTTTGTTGCTCTAAAATATCTATTAAGAGGATCACATTGCTCATTCCCCTGATTTAATTGTGATTCATCCTTATTATAAATCCTCTGAAAGTTTCTCCAAGTTTTCTAGGGACAGTATCCAAAAAAACCCAAAGTTCGATCTCAACTTGTTACTTTTTCCATCCTTATCATTAACATAATTGTTTCACAGACTAACTCTTGGGCCAAAGTTAGTTCTATCATTTCTATCTAATTCTGTGGCTTAGGAAAGGTTTCAGTTCTTCAAACTTATACTCAAGAAGACAAAAAAGCAAGGTAGCTAGGGCTCCCCATGTCAGACTACAAGATCCAAAAGCTTCCCAATCCCATTAATGGAAATTCTCAATGCAATTTAACATTAACTAAGTACGTACTGAATGCCAGGTCCAGTGCTGAGCACCTGGGATGCAAATTAATGAATTAATAGGCATTTATTGATTAACTGCTATGTGCCACACATTAAATTAGGTGCTTTGAATAACAAAGACAAAAATTAAAGTCTCTGCCCTTAATTAAAAAATAGCCCAGTTTTTTCACTGAAGTTTATAACCAACTGGAGAAATGTTGTAGTTATTGTTTTTCCTAAGGAGATAAGGGACTTAGTTCTCATTTCCTGGTAACTATAATATTGTCCTAATGTATAGTGTTTGATTTACCAGTGAGATTTCAATAAAAGAAAATATTTTTTGGCTGATGACACTCAACAGTGTGTTGGCACCAACAACTGGCAATCAAGAAGAAACTATCCAGTAATGTTTGAGAGAAACTCATTTGAAGTCTAAAGGCTTTACTCCCGAGTTTAGTTTGTCTGCTCAGTTATAAGGGTGCCATCTGTCTTTTTTTTTTAATTCAAAGGAACTTCTTTAAGGGCTGTTGCCACCAGCATTTACATTCCTGTCATTTCAACTGTGTTTAGACTTACTTAAAACACATCCTAAATATTTATGAAAAATCATAGGCACTTGTGAATTTCAAATATACTTTCCTATAAACAAATCAACTTCATAGCTCCCTTCCCCACGTGGAGTATTAGAGCCAGAGGTACTTTACATGAATGGAACTGGTTTGAGCATTGCTTTTAAAGGCAGAGGACTAAGGTTCATATCTTGGCTCTTACCAATTGAAGAACCTTGGACAATTTACCTCACTTATCTGGGCTTTATTTTCCTTCTCTGAAATGATAATGTCTGATTAAATGTTCTTGAAGGTTTCATTTGTCTCTAAATTCTATAATTGAGTCTAATCTCATGTAGAAAAATGCAGCCAGGGAAGGGAAGTGGCATGGGCACATGGGTAATAAGCCAAGTTGGAACCAGAACAGTTCAGCATCTTTTGTCCCCCCCACCCCCACTTCAAACCAATATTAAGTATTTAATTACCTATTATGAGAAACCTGGCTTTGGAGTTAGGAAGACTCCAGAGTCAAGTCAAGCCTCTGACATTTATTAGCCCTGTGACAATAAGGCAAGTTACCAAACCTCCCAGTGCCCCACCCCACCACCCTCCTGGAGCTCCCGGCAATTCTACAAAACTATAAGGTAAAAATGGGTTGCATCATCAGTGCAATCCCCACATTAAGAGTTCTTAAACCCTGACAACCACAAGTCTGGACAGATTTTTTAAAAAAAGGAATGGAATGACCTAATGAAATATTTGGTATTTGCATGTCCAAAAGCAAAAAGGCCACCATGAAGGTAACAAAACTCTCCCATTTCTCTTCATAGCATTCTACTGCCACTTTTGACATATAATTCCTGCATTTAAAAGAATTAAATAATTCTGAGCTTCTAAATAGTTATTTGATGAGAATTAGTCTCCATAGTCAATAGTTCCCAAGAGTCAAATGAAAATAAATTGAATTACCTGAATGTTTTGAGACTTTGAAAGTTGAGGGCTTGCCTCTGAAGGATCATTTCTCATAAATTGCTTTAATCACATGATGGCCTCAAATTTACCTCTTTCTTCAGTGGCAGATACTTTAAAGGAAAGATAGGGCAGTGTAGTGGGGAAAGCCCCAAATGGTGAGAATCAGAATCATGCAAGGGAAAGAGCAGTACACTTCAAAATTCGAATGAAAGGATATGAGTTCAAAACCTGGCCCTGCCACTTATTAACTAGTGGCAAGTCACTTAACTTACTTGATTTTCTGCATCTGTAAAATGAAGTCGTTTGGACTACATGACCTCAAATGTCTCATAGCTCTAAATCTCTGATCCTATGACCTAGAGACAAATCCTTTCTCTAATATTTCCTACTTGTATGATGATGGGATAGAATATAAAATCCTTAAGGGTAAGGTCTTTGTAGTTCTAGTACCTGGCATATTACTACAGTAAATACTTTAATAAATCCTTATTGTATAGCTCTCTGATGCTCAGTTTCCTTATTGACAAAAAGGGGAACAATACTTCCACCACCTTCTTCACAAAGTTGTTCTGAAGAAGATTTTTGTAAGCTTTCAAGGGATATAGAAATGTAAGCTATGATAATTGCTGATGATAAGCATAATATTTTTTCAGGCACAGGAATGTTACAATTCTAAATCAATTTATTATTAAAGAGAGGAACATGGATTATTTACCATTTTGCACAGCATAGTCATCCATAGTCATTTAAGTGCCCCCCTAAATGTATCTCCATTCCTACCAAAGATCTTCCAGTGTTTCACCTCTAGAAGAACACTTGGTGTTGAACACTTCCCACAAAGTGACTGCCTAGTTTTCTATGAGTAACCAATATACTAATAACATGATGCTAATCATAACCATTGTTCATCTTCAAATCATATCAACACTGATGAAATGACATATACATATTTAGTTGGCCCCAAGCATTTCTTCCTCCTGTACTCCAGCCATCTTTTCCCTTTCACTTCATTGCATCCTTCTCATACTCCTTTCCATCTCTGGAATCATGATTAAATCAACACTACTGTTGCTACTAGAGAGAGTGTATCATTCTCAGTCTGCTTCCTTCTATCTTCACTCATCATCCCCGGACTTTTGAAAGTTTAACTTGGTCTATACCAGTGATTCCCAAAGTGGGTGCTACCGCACCCTGGTGGGTGCCACAGCAATCCAGGGAGGCAGTGATGGACACACATGCATTTATCTTTCCTATTAATTGCTATTAAAATTTAAAAAATTAATTTCCAGGGGGCTAAGTAATATTTTTTCTGGAAAGGGGGCAATAGGCCCAAAAAGTTTGGGAACCACTGGTCTATACTATCATATATATATATATATATATAT
>NW_025365393.1:0-1283 GCF_016433145.1 Gracilinanus agilis | reverse complement strand
ATTCCATTGATCCTCCCTTCAGTCTCTTAGCCAGTGCCATTTTGTTTTTATGATAACTGCTTTATAGTACAGTTTAAGAAATGGTACTGCTATGTCTCCATTCTTCACATTTTTTTATTAGTTCCCCTGATATTCTTGATCTTTTGTTCTTCCAAATGAACTTTGATAGAATTCTATAAAAAAGTTTCTTGGTAGGGTGATAGGTATGGCACTGAGTCAGTAAATTAATTTGGATAACATTGTCTTTTTTTATTATATTAGCTCATCCTACCCAGGAGCAATTAATGTTTTTCCAATTCTTTAGATCTAGTTTTAAATGTGTGGAAGGTTGATTCCTGTATTTGTCTTGCCAAATTGATTCTTAAATATTTTATATTGTCTAGAGCAGTGCTGGGCAAACATTTTAAAGAGGGGGCCAAAGGAAAGGAAATGCTCATCTGTCACTCTGTTTCTAAGGCCACTCTTTCAAAGTTTCATTATATTGTATTTGTCAGTTTAGGAATAATGTTGAGTGACCAGATAGAACACTTCAGGAGGCAGCATCTGGCCTGCTGGCCATAGTTTGCCCATCACTGGTCTAGAGCGATTTTAAATGGAATTCCTTTCTCTAACTCTTGCTGCTGAGTTGTGATGGAAATATATACAAATGCTGAGGATTTATGTGGGTTTATTTTGTATCCTGCAAATTTGCTAAAGTTGTTAATTATTTCCACTAGCTTTTTAGTTGATTTTCTAGGATTCTTTAAGTAGACCATCATATCATCTGCAAAAAGTAATAGTTTAGTTTCCTCATTGTCTACTTTAATCCTTTCAATTTCTTTTCCCCCCTCTAATTGCTACCGCTTATGTTTCTAATGCAATGTTAAATAATAGAGTGATAATGAGCATCCTTCTTTCAGTCTTCATCTTATTGGGAAGGCTTCTAACTTGTCCTCCTTGCAGATGATGCTTGCTGATGGTTTTAAATATACTGTAGTTCATTATTTTAAGGAAAAGCCCTTCATTTCTACACTTTCTAGTGATTTCAGTAGGAATTTTGTCAAAGGCTTTT
This sequence comes from Gracilinanus agilis, assembly GCF_016433145.1. Classification (NCBI taxonomy): domain Eukaryota; kingdom Metazoa; phylum Chordata; class Mammalia; order Didelphimorphia; family Didelphidae; genus Gracilinanus; species Gracilinanus agilis. Next base: position 232 of record NW_025365393.1, on the reverse strand, counting down.
TCTCCATCTATTGAGATAATCATGTGATTTCTGCTGTTTTGCTTGTTGATGTGGTCAATTATTTGAATGGTTTTTCTGATATTAAAACATTCTTGCATTCCTGGTATGAATCTCACCTTATCATAGTCAATAATCCTCATGATCATTTGCTGGAGTCTTTTTTTTAACATTTATTAATAATCATTTTTAACATGGTTACATGATTCATGCTCCTCCTTTCCCCTTCACCCCC
>NW_025365392.1:0-4068 GCF_016433145.1 Gracilinanus agilis | reverse complement strand
AAAATTATAATTTCCATGAATAAGCAAGTCATAGGTTTTTCATACTCTACTTTGGTCAAACCACATCTGGGGTATTTTGTCTATTTCTATTTGTTATAATTTAGAAAGATGGAAATCATATAGGAAAGGACAATGAGGGTCATGAATGATCTTAAGTACTTGCACTATAGGGGTAATTTGAATGACGTGAAATATTATCTTGAAGAGGGGAAGAATCATGGGAAAAGATAATTATTTCCAAGTATAATATGAGCTTTCAGGTTGTAAAAAAGATTAGACTTTTTCAGTTTATTGCCAATGAGCTGAACCAAGAACAATGAATGAAAGTTGCAAAGTAGTAAGTTTGGGCTTGATGTGAAGATAAAAATCTCTAAAAATGATACATAACCCAAAGTGAAATAGGTTGCCTTATCAATAGGATATTCCTCTTCAGAGCTGGGCTTCAAGTGGAGGCTGAATGATTACCTTTGCTATAATGCTTTTAAATGGAAGTTGTGAAGTGTGGCTTGGATAAAGTCTTTTCTAATTCTAAACTGGTTTAGAAATGGTGTAGTACTATAATTCTGAATCAGAATTCCTTATGCCTTCAAAATCTCTTTCCACTTTTTAAACCACCTGTTCCTAGTCATCAACCCCATGTCATGGTCAGTGCTATGTAGAATAGTCAGTGCTATGTCAGTAGAATAAAATATGGAGATATTCTTTCTTTTGCAAAGTCCTGAGGTCCCATGAATCCTTATTTTGAAGGCAGAATTTCAAATTAACCAAACACTTACCCTCTAGCATTGGATCATAGAGTCTCTTTACCTACAGTATCTAAATATTTTCTCTGAAAGTTATTATGGTCCTGGAAGATAGTCTTCTAATCTTTTTTAGGGTTGGTGGAAATAAGGGCGCAGAACTTCATCTTTGAAATTCTCTGGCAATTAATTTCATCTGAAGATGATTATTTCTAATTGTGAAGAGTGTCATCTTCAGCTATGTGGAAAGAAACAGTGTTCATCAGTGTCAACAGAGCTCCTTATCATATAACTTAAAGCTTTTATATCTGTTTATTAGATTCCTGGAACATGGGGTTGATGACTAGGAACAGGTGGCTTAAAATGGAAAGAGATTCTAAAGAACTCATTAGTAATACACAGAAGCATTAACAGGAACTAATCCCATAAGGGATTTTTCTTTTCTGGTGAGAAGTCAATAATATTTTTTTCTATCTCTTAATTCTTTCACTGTAATTGACTCCCCATGTACAAAAAGAACTTTTCAAAACAAGATTCCTATACAAATTATGTGATTGAGAACTGAAGGTTTTGAGTTGGAATTTGGAGGTCTTGAGATAGTTTCTGAGGTGAACTTTTCATAGTTTAAATAGGCCGAATTCATCGATCATGGTAGTTGAAGAAGTTTGGAAAAAGAGAGGCCTGAATGTTCATGGGAGGGAGGAGAAGGGGTAGAAGTGTGTAAATGAGGTGCTGAGCCTATTAGAGAAGAAATAAATTGAACTGGAAGTCCATCATTGACAGCAACAAGGATCTCAACAAGAGAGTGGCTGAGTGACAGGGATAGAATGAATGTCTAAAAGTAACAAAGTCAAGTAAAGAATGTATCAGCTTCTCTTCTTGATGTTGTATCATAAAGGGTGTGTTACAAAGCACTTACAACTTTGAAAAAGGTGTCCAGATCTAGAGTTGTTGTGTCTTCAAGAGACTGTCAAATTTTAGTGAACAGAATAAAATGGAAGGAATATAAAAAGAAACATTTAGAATGAAAGGGCATTTATTAATAATAGAGATGAGCACTAGAATGCGCAGTGAAAAGGGATAGACTGTGATGGCTTAGGGCTACATTAGCAATGTCCATCGGCACTACATTGAGAGATCTTTGTTACTGTACATGAGAAATGTTAACAGAGCTGTGGAAGTCAAGTTCTCCTGGAGCATCATGAAAGATGCATCAGCTATTTTGTATGTGCAAATGAGCAAGTAGGTTTAGTGATAAGTTTTGCTACCAAAAAAACTGTGTGCTTTCCTGCATGCCAAGACCTGGAATAAAGCTCTGGTGTCCTTTTGGTAGTAAAGATCTGGGTATTCTTGTGTATTTTTTGCTAGATAAAGCTTGCTAGACATGTAGACCCAATGGACAAGGAAAATATAAGAATCTAGTAGAGGTAAGAAAAAAAGGAAATTATTAAAGTATTGTTATAATCTCAAAACTAAAATTATAATAATTTTCATTTTTATAATAAGAATCAGCAATGATGTTCATAGTTGCATTCCTTATCCCTGGAACTGCTGAGGAAGGGACCTGATGACTAATTGTTGGGATGCTATAGAAGGAAGTTTTGTTCCAATGATTTGTTCAACTATGTTAAGATTATTCACCAGCTGCTCTCAGAGCTCTGCTCCACTTGCTGAGAATATACTCTAGGGGCCAGATAACATCAGTGAATGGTCTACTGGATATTAAGGTGTGAGCATTTTTCTTAGGATAGCATCATTTGGTCAAAGGGAATGTCAAATGTGTTGCCATAATGAACATAATGGTTCATTAGTATAGAAGGAAAAGGAACTAACTTGATCCAGTTCTATTCTCCTCAGCAGTCACATGAGTCAGAGACTAAGACTGCTGAACAATAAATTTCACAATGTGAGAGGTGATTGAGATAGTTTTGATATCCTGACATAGGGAACCACATCAAAGTGGAAGGAATCTAAAAGTGGATGATTTGGGAATAAAAGCAAAAAAAAGCACTAAAATCATCCATGATTTCAGAAAGAAGAAAACAATTAAAAACCAAGAATATAAATAAAAAATCAATGTGAAACATTAAAACATTTATCTTAGTTGTTTGCATAAATGTATTAATTGTTAATGGATTATTAAATTTAACTATTGTGTCTTAAAGTCTGCAGTATGGGATTTTCTTCCTCTTTATTTTGGAGGTGATCTATGGATTCTCTTGTTTGGGGTTTTGTTTTCTGTATACTAAATTCTGAGCTGTATTCTTGTATTATTTTTTGCATTACAGCATTCAGTTTTTTTTACTTGTCATATTATTCCAGAATCTATAAGCATTAAGGTGTCTTTATGCATGCTGTCTTGGAGATGAATGTTCTCTGCTTGTATATAGGAAGATGCCTTTTAGCTTCTTGTTTTTTATTCCTTATCCTTGAGATTGTCCTTTACTTAATTCTACTTTTAATCCTTCAGATCGTCCTTTATTTCACTTATAGTTATCTTCACAATGAATTTTCTCTTTCCCTTATTTGGGAAGACATAATAATACAGATTTAAGTTTTTCTATATTGTGAATTATTTTTGCTATACTGTCCATAAATTTTGCCACCTGTTTCTTTTTTATTCTTTCTTTCAGTATTATGATATTTTGTATATTTTATTATTATGTTATATTGTTTTTTTCTCTCATGAGCTTTTTGGGAATATCCTGCTAGAGTTAATAAATTTTTTGTTACCATTTATTCTTTTTTTAAAGCATGGCATAATATATTATATAATAATAATATATAATTTATCAACATGTAATAAATTATAATAAATATACTCATCCAAGAATAAAAAATTCTTAGAATATGTCCAAAAATCTGTTTTCTTCTTTTTATTCCTGTCCATCCATTCCTCTCCTCTCACTTAGATTGCAAGTAATATGATATAGATTGTACATATGTTATCACATAATACATATTGCTTACACTAGAGAAAAATTCATGAAGGAAATAAAGAATGGTATGTTTCAATATGCATTTGGAATCTGTTCCTTCTATGGAAGTGGATATCCTCTTTCATAATAGGTCTTTTGGAGTTGTTCTGAGTCTCTCCTTTCTTGATAAGGGTTAAGCCATTCACAGTTGATCATAATATATTATCTTTGTGTTGTACCCAAATTTTAATACCTAACCCAGGTTTGATTGTGGCCTGAGGAAGAATCACACTGGCAATGCAATAGGCAAGAAGAGGCTCATTCTTTTTTTTTATTAGACATTTATTAATATTCGTTTTTAATCTGTTTACATACTTTATGCCCCTACTTTCCCCTTCACCCCCCCCTAT
>NW_025365391.1:0-3403 GCF_016433145.1 Gracilinanus agilis | reverse complement strand
AGAGAGAGAGAGAGAGAGAGAGAGAAGCCTCATGTTGAGATGGAGGCCAACCCAAGAGAGAAGCCCAACCCTTTGGTGGGTCACAAAGAGCTTCCCACCATGATTTCCCTCAGCTCCTTCCCCTCAGCAGGTCTTCCATCTTCTGCGTAGAGAGCCCGCACGTCCAGCCGGACGCATGGGATCTCCCCGTGAGAGTATGAGCTCCTCGAGGGCAGGCGCTCATTCAATCCTTCTTTGTAATTCCAGTTTCCCATCCTCAGCACAATCCCTGGCTCTTAAATGCTTATCATCTGAGATGACTTCCATTTCTCTGGCGTGTATAAACACATTATACACATTGTGCACGTGTGTGTACATGTGCACGATCTTTATACAGATTATATCGATATCTAGATCTTACATGTCCACAATTCTTGGCGTGTTGTCTATGCCAATGGAACGTACACTCCTAGAGGGCAGGGACTATTGTTGTCTTTCCTTGTATCCCTTGACGCATAGGGAGTTCTTTTAAAAAAGCAACCTTACCTTCTTTGCTAGAATCAATGCTAAGTTCAGTTCCAAGACAGAAGAATGGTAAGGGCTAGGCAATGGGGGTTAAGTGACCTACCCAGGGTCCTACAGCAAGGAAGTCATTAAATCCAGATCTGAAGTCCTCCTGTCTCTAGGTCTGGCTCTCTATCCACAGAGTCAGTTCTTCATCAATGCTTATTGATTTGACTGTTATTGACTGATTCTCAGTCTTGGGAGGAAGGCTGAAGAGGGATTATTTTCCTCATTTTATGGATAATCAAACAGAGACTTCCAAACTGAATGATTCTCCCAGAGCTACACAACTAGTGCCTGATTGGGACACGAATGAAGGTTTCTTTGTTTTAATCCCATATGCTTGACACTGTCTCACCGGGTCACTTGCCTAAGTTGTGGAAAGAAATGAAATTTAGGCTCTAACTGGGAGAAACTTACAGACTGGAGGGCTTCCTGGAGAAAGTGGGTTGTCAGAAGGGCGAGCACGTCTGAGGGTGTTTGCCTGACTTCATGGCCAAGTAAAAGATGGATGATCCTGGGTTTGTCTATACTGTTCCCCCTCTACCCCAGGACAGTCGGGCGATTCCTTACTGAAGCTCCTGGGTCAGTTTGTTTGTTTGCTGGTCCCTAGGGTTTTCTATGTTAACCGTCATGTAGTCAATACCCAGCAAGCATTCTTTCTTCTCTTTAATTTCTCTAGGCCTGACATAAATCACTGGCATTTCTAGTTCTCTGTCAAATAAAGGATGGAGAACCCACAGGTGACCTCCATCTCCAGGTTGATGCCCTTCCTCCTCCCACTCTCCTTAAATGCTTGTAACAGCTCTGATGACCAGGCTTCAGAGAGGGATGCTCTAGTTCATCCACAAGGATCCCTAGACGTGGGAGGGAGGTCAGAGTGGGTCCCTTTAGTCGCCTTCCTCAGAGGAACTGAGGACCTGCCTGGGACACTCACTCAAGGTGACATTGCTGATGGCATAGCCAGCCACTGCCATGGCCACAGCGAACCGGAGAGCCATGTAGAAGTAGAAGTCAGGGACGAAGGCTGTCCCAATGCCAAACACAGCATGGAGGATCAGCAAGATGAGGATGGTGGGCCTGCGGCCAATCCTGAAGGGATGACAGAAATTGGGGCAGGTCTGAGGAAGAAGATCTGACACTGGCCCAGAGGGGTCCCCTCCCATGGGAGAGAAGCTGAACTTGGGCATTCCCAGGGAGGCAATGACCAGTGGAGGCACTGGGCAATTTCGGGTGAGAGTAAGGGGATTTCTTACCTGTCACAGAGAGGTCCAAAGATGGCAGCCCCAACTAGAAGTCCAGCCATGTACACGGACTGGGAGGTCTCCTTTTCATGCTTCCGGTCACAAACCAGGTCAAACTGAGATAAGCAAATGAGATTGTTGTAGGTGCTTAACAGTCCATAGGGTAGGCAGATGAGATAACTGAGCCTGAAGAGGATGCTGGACCCTCCTCCATTGCTGGGCTGGGGGCCATTTGTAAATGGGGGGAACTGAATGAATAGCGGGGAGGGAGAGCTCCCTGGGCTACCGCTTGGAGTCATCTTTTGAAAACCAGATGGCTCTTTTGTCTTCACTTTCATTTTTTTCAAGTTCATACTTGATTTTCCCCAATGGAATAATATTTCCCCCAATTGCATATAAAAACAATTTTAAACATTCTCTTTTTAAGATTTTGAGTTCCAAATTCTCTCTCCCTTCCCTCTCTCCTCCCAAAGGTGTGAAGCAATTTGATATAATGTATGCACATGTGATCACACAAAACATATTCCCATATTAGTCAGGTTGTGAGAGATCGCTTTCATATCTAAAGATTTTCCCATTCTCCTACCCAGAGACGTTTTCCTTTGTTCTAAAGGATAAACAGGAGAGAGAGAGAGAGAGAGAGAGACAGAGAGAGACAGAGAGACAGAGAGAGACAGAGAGACAGAGAGAGACAGAGAGAGACAGAGACAGAGAGACAGAGAGACAGAGAGACAGAGAGACAGAGAGAGAGAGAGAGAGAGACAGAGACAGAGACAGAGAGACAGAGAAAGACAGAGACAGAGAGACAGAGAGCCAAGGTATTCAGTCAAAGGAACACAGAGGCAAAGGCAGAGAGACAGAGACAGAGAGAGAAAAAGAGAATTGAATAAGTAGTGAGACAGAGACAGTGAGTCAGAATTCTACCTCCTAGTCTGGGATGCTCCCTTTTGAGTGTTCTGGCTTTAGTTCATTGTTCCATGTTGTAATTTCAGACTAACCCCCATCCAATCAGGAAGCCTATTCATTGCTGGCATGCTTTTTATTTGTTATACCAAAACTTCTACAGACACAATTCTGAGGAAAACCATCAATATCCCCTTTCTTCCCATGACCACAAAGAGGGAGACACAGTTGTAACAAGAGCATTAGTGGTGTTCTCACTCTTAGGGTCCCTCTGGGCAGTAGCTAAAAGTAGGGAGAGTATGTATGTCTCTGGGCTATGGTAGAAGTCTTTGTGTATTTGGAGAAGCTGGATGTTGTTCCAGCACACAGCGTGTAATGTGTCAGGAGGCAGGAGTTTGAGAAAATGATTGGGCCCTCTTTATGCAGTGTGATTCTAGAGGCTTCACGTATTTCCTGAGTGGTTTTTCCTGGAAATCTGTGTTTGTGTTCCTCTATTTTGGGTACTCCTAGAAAGAATCTTGCGTGCTAAGCCATGTTCTGAACTGCCTAAAGTCTTGGGCACAGAGACAGCCAAAGGACTAAGTGATGATGACATTGTTGTAAGGTTGACAAAAGCTGCATCACTGATAACCTCTAGTTCTCTTGGAGGAGTCTGGATTATGGATCCTGATACATCCTTTCCTAAAGTGAGAATTGAATAGGGGCTTAAAAAA
>NW_025365390.1:0-2404 GCF_016433145.1 Gracilinanus agilis | reverse complement strand
ATATATATATATATATATGGTCTCTCCTTAGGAGCAAGATAACTCAGCCTCTCTCAGATCACTTCCAAGGTGAAATTCCATGAAGCTTCTAATGTAATCAACTGGGAAAAGGAACATAATTGAAATTGTGGGCCCCTTTACTCATCAGCTTTTTCCTAGAGACTTTCTCTTCCTTTAGGGATCTGAAGAGAATCTGGAACCAGGTTGTCAAATAAACCAATAAATGAAGCACAAAGATCCTGAGGACAGAAAGGTTTAGAATATCAAAAGGTGAAACCCAAGAAGAATCAGTTGAACTTGTAGACAGAAGAAACTTTAGAGATCATATAAGTCAGCTCCTTTAACTTATGAATAAGAAACCAAACATGCTTGAGAATAAGCAAAGAAAATAGACTTTTTGATTTTCCTTTCTCAAAAGATACGCCCAGTTGTCCAGGGTCTGCCAAGTCATTCAGATTGGCCTTTTGTTTACTCCCCTAATGCAAATAATGAGGCTCAGAATGCAAATTATGAGATATAATGCCACAATATACAAATTAGGATTTACAGAAGCACAAGTGATATTCACTCTGCCAGTGTATGTACACTTGTGTTTGGAAGGTTAACATGGCATAATAAGAGTGGACATGATGTCAAAAAAAAAATATTCCCTATGTATTTAATCATAGGGAAGTCTTTTTACCTCTGATAGTCTTAGTTGCTTCATCTGCAAAATGGAGATGGTCAAATCTGCACTGCCTGCCTTACAGAATTGTTGTGAGAAGTTTTGCAAATCTTTCAGCACTATATAAATAAATGAGTTGTTATAATTATTATTACTCTTGACAGGCAGTCACAAAAAAAAAAAAACCTCAAGACTTCCAACCTCAAAGTAGGTCACTGATTCATCATGTCTGCAATCTGTCCTCTAGTAGGTAGCCAGTGACAAGATGACAAGATTCTAAGGTTCTTTGATTTATGATGTTGGAGCCTCCTTTCCATAATGCAGTTGTCTAAATGAGCTATCCTACATGGAAAAGCAGGTTTAGAAAATTATTCTGTCTGCATTTTTCCTCTTGGGAAATAAAGAAACAGGGAAAAGTATGTTTCTCCCCCTCGGAAATTCTCCAAGGAGAAAATGGGAAATAAAGGGACATTTCAAACATCATAATCAAGGAAGCAATCATATCTAAGATAAGCAGTAAACTTTATGGAAGTCTTACTAGGATTTTAAGGTAATCTGCAAAATGGATACTTCTACCTACAGAGGACAATGTAGTTCATAATAAGGGCATTCCATTTATTTTATTTTATTGGTAAGGTCTGGCTCCTTTCAAACGTATACACTTTCATTGTTAAAGGGTTTTTTTTTTTAAGAAAAGGCATTTGTATAGGAAAACTGACAAAAATTAACATGAGAAAAAGCATAGCCTCTCAGATAAAATGTTAAAAGAGAGACAGACCTTTCCAAGGACCATATAGGGAACTTTGCTTTGGATAAATTTATTGAAAGGATCTGTTTAAAGACAGAGCTTATATAGACTAGGTTATGACCACAGGGCATCATGGTTCATAAAGTCATTTGCTTGTAACTATTTTTAGAGTTTTAAAAGTTATAACAGAAATTATAAATCAAAAAAACTACATGAAGACTTTGAGAAGATTATTTAAGACTTACAAAAAAAGTAGAATTGTTGAGTTTCACATCACTACTTATGAAGAGACCCTGATTTGCAGTACTAAAAGTCAGAAAAGAAGCTAAATAAGAAAAAGCCAGCAGAAGAGTAGAAAAGAAAAATTCCAAATCTATGAGGAGTCCAGGGAGAAAAAAACACTGCTTACAGAAGGCAGAATACAGCAAATTGTCAGAGCTAAATTAGCCGATAGAACTTATTAAAGCCTGGCAGGCTCTCTTGAAGAGTAGCCGCCTTTGTGAGTTCCAGCTGAGGAGAGCCCCAGAACAGATCTGAGGAACTTGGTAGTTCTCTAACTTAAGGGAACTGCTTACCACTGAATAATAATTCATTGAAAATATCATTAGTAAAATATTTATTGTTCACCTACTGAAAGAGTGTAACACTTTCTTAGAATTCTGCCAAAGGTGGCTATGTGCTATGAAGAATTTGTATTTGCTTTGGCAGCCCAAGAGTATCAGAGAAGCAGCTTTGTGCAAAAAGAGAGCTATGGGGGGCAACTAGGTGGCTCTGTGGATTGAGAGCCAGGGCTAGAGACAGGAGATTCTGGGTTCAAATATGACCTCAGATACTTCCTACCTGTGTGTCCCTGGGCAAGTCACTTAATCCCCATTACCTAGACCTTACCACTCTTCTGCCTTGGAACCAATACCCAGTATTGAGTCCAAGATGGAAGGTGAGGGTGAGAGAGAGAGAGAGAGAGAGAGAGAGAGAGAGAGAGAGAGAGAGAG
>NW_025365389.1:0-2649 GCF_016433145.1 Gracilinanus agilis | reverse complement strand
ACTGGCTCTGGGATTTTTTTCTTAGGGAGTTCATTAATAGTGTGATTTTTTTTTTCTGAGATGGGGTTATTTGAGTATTCTATTTCATTTTTCTTACTTTAGGCAATTTATATTTTTATAAATATTCACCCATTTTACCTAGATTCCTAGATTTAGTGCTGTATGAGTAGATAAAATACCTCCTAATAATTGTTTTAATTTCCACTTCATTAGAGGTGAAATCACCTTATTTATTTTTGATACTGGTATTTTGATTATCTTCTTCATTTTTTAATCAAATTTACCAATGGTCTATATATTTTATTTCTTTTTTTATCCATAAAACCAACCCCTAGTCTTATTTATTAGTTAAATAGTTTATTTTTAACTTTCAATTTATTTAATTTCCATATGATGTTTTGGATTTCCAAGTTAGTCTTTAACTGAGGATTTTAAATTTGTTCTTTTCTAGTTTTTTTTAGTTGCATGCCCAATTCATTGATCTACTTTTTCTCTATTTTATTGATATAATCATTCATGGATATAAATTTTCCTCTCAGTACTTCTTTGGCTATATCCCATAAATTTTGATGTGTTGTGTCCTCCACATCATTCTCTTCAAAGAAATCAGTGATTGTTTTCTGATTTGTCCTTTGACCTACCCACTCTGAAGTATAAAATTATTTAGCTTCCAATTAAATTTTCATTTGCCTTCCTATGAATCCTTACTGATTATAATTTTTATTATATTATGATCTGAAAAAGTTGAACTTATTATTTCTGCTTTTCTACATTTGGTTGTGAAGTTTTTGTGCCCTAGTACATGGTCTTTTTTAAATGTACCATTCGCTGCTGAAAATAAAGTATATTCCTTCATAGGCCTTTTCAATTTTCCAGATATTTATTAAATATAATTTTTCTAAAATTTTATTCACTTCCTTTACTTCTTTCTTATTTATTTTTGGTTAGATTTGTTTAATTCTGGTAGGGGAAGATTGAGGTCCCTCACTAGTATAGTTTTATTCTCTATTTCTTCCTTGATTTTCTTCAGTTTCTCCTTTAAAAATCTGGATACTATATACCATTTGGTGCAAATATGTTAAGTACTAATATTTCTTCATTGTCCCTAAGACCATTTATCAAGATGTAATTACCTTTCTTATCATTTTAATCAGTTATATTTTTGCTTTAGTTTTGTCTGAGATCAAGATTGCTACTCCTGAATTTTTTGTGTCATTGGAAGCCCAATAAATTCTGCTCCAGCTTCTTACCTTTACTCTGTGTCGTTCTATCTGCCTCAAATGAATTTCTTTAAACAGTACACAGTAGGATTCTGGTTTTTAATTCAATCTCCTATCACTTTTGTTGTATGAGTGAATTCACCCCATTTACATTCACAGTTATGATTACCATCTGCATATTCCTCTCCATCTTAATTTCCTCTTTTAATCCTGTCCTTTCTACTTTCACACTTTCCCTCCACAGGAGTGTTTTGCTTTTAATCATTGCCCCTTTCTCCCACCTTATATTATTCCCTTCCCTCCACCACCCTATTCATCTTGTACTTCTTTGTAGAGTCTTTTAATTGCCCCCCTAAATTTCTCCCACCCTTATATTACTTTGCTCCTTGACACCTCTCTCTTTTTTTCCTTTCTGTTTCTTTATAGGATAACACAGGATTCTATACCCCAATGAATCTGGTTATGCTTCCCTCTCTTGGTCAATTCCAATGAGAGAAAAGTTTAAGTATTACCCATCACCACTCTCATTCTCCCCTCCACTGTTCAGTAGTATTTCCCACTCTCTGCACTTCTTTATGAGATGTAATTTACCCAATTTTACTTCTCTCTTCCAATTTCTCTTAGTAGGATATTCTTTTTTACCTCTAGATTTTTATATATCATCCTAAATAGCTTTCTACAGCACTCTTTCTCTATGTATACTTCTTCTAACTTCTATCATAAAAATAACAATTTTAAGGGTTATTGATGTAATCTTTCCATATAGGAATATAAACAATTTGACCGTATCAAATTCCTTATTTTTTTTCTTCTTTCTAATTTACCATTTTATACTTCTCTTAAGTTTTGTATTTGAACACCAAATTTTTTGTTTAAATCTGATATTTTCTTCAGTAATGCTTAGAAATCTTCTATCTTTATTAAATGACCATAATTTTGTCTGAAAAAATATAGTTAATTTTATTGGGCAGGTGGTTCTTGGTTGTGAACCCAGTTCCCTTGCCTTTTGAAATGTTATTATTCCAATCCTTTGGGTCCTTCAATTGGAAGATGCCAAAACCTGTGTAATCCTGAATGGGGGCACCATGGTATTTCAATATTTTCCTGTTGGCCTGGTAACTCTTGAACTTGGCTATAACATTCCAGAGAGTAGTCATTTAGTGATATGTGGATTCTTTCGATTTCTATTTTACCCTCTTTTTCAAGAATATCAGGCAGGCCTAGAGATGGGAGGTCCTAGGTTCAAACCTGACCTCAGACACTTCCCAGCTGTGTGAACCTGGGTAAGTCACTTGACCCCCATTGCCTACCCTTACTACTCTTCTGCCTTGGAGCCAATACACAGTATTGACTCCAAGATGGAAAGTAAGGGTTTTAGTAATAAAAAAAAATATCAGGGAAGTTTTCTTGGGTCATTTCTTGCAATAGG
>NW_025365388.1:0-2329 GCF_016433145.1 Gracilinanus agilis | reverse complement strand
ATTTAAATTTAAATTTTATAAATTGACAATTTAAATTATATAAATTGAAAAGCTTTTGCATAAGTAAAATAAATAGTAGGAATTAGAAAAGAAATAATCAATTGGAAATATTTTCCCAACAAATTTCTCTGATAAAGGTTTTCTATAAGTTATAAATAAAAAAGAATTAGTATAAATATGTAAAAGCATTAGCCACTACCTAATAGATTAGTGGTCAAAAGATATGAATAGGTAGTTCTCAGTTTAAAAAATGCAAACTCTTTTTTTAAAAAAAATATTTATTTAATTAACTAATTTAGAATAGTTTTCCTTGGTTACATGATTCATGTTCTTTCCCTTCCCTCCTTCCTCACTCCTCCCATAGCCAACAAGCAATTCTACTGGGTTTTACATGTGTCATTGATCAAGATCTATTTCCATAGTATTAATGTTTGCAATAGAGTGATCATTTAGAGTCTACATCCCCAATCATATCACCACAAAATACAAACTCCTTTTTTTTAAACCCTTACCTTCAGTCTTAGAGTCAATACTGTGAATTGGTTCCAAGGCAGAAGAATGGTAAAGGTAGGCAATGGGTGTCAAGTGACTTGCCCAGGATCACACAGCTGGGAAGTGTCTGAGGCCAGATTTGAACCTAGGACCTCCCATCTCTAGGCCTGGCTCTCAATCCACTGAGCTACCCAGCTGCCCCCAAAATTCAAACTCCTAATAACCACATTTTTAAAAATACTCCAAATGACTAACAGAGAAAATTAAAACTCAGAGAGTCTACCTCACATTCTTTAGAAATGAAAAGAGGACAAGAAGAAAATAGCAACTGTCAGAGCAATTGTGAGAGAATAGGTAGATTAATGCATTGTGGGTTGGAACCACTGTTGGCGGAGTGTATGGGATGTTTAGGGAGGTCTAGCACTTCTGGCATGAGAGCTTGACAAGCCCTTTTCAGGTCAGCTTATCCACCTTTGGTGTTCCCTTATCACCCAAATATAACCTATGGCTCCAAGAAGCTGTAGCATGAGTAGCAGCCACACTCCAGTAAAACCTCAAGATGGGCTAACTATCAGGACTCAGTCCTATTGGTGAGTTAGTGGGTTCTACTCCAAGGATGTGAAAATTTCCCTTTGTGGAAGAGGTGAAGAGAAGAATTTGTTCCAATGGTCATAAAGGTAGGTGAAGCAGGCACTATGAAGCACTTAGAGCTTGGTCAAACATCAAAGAAGCTAAGGGCACCCACTGTATTTGGGGCCATCACCAGTCATTCTGACTTTTGTCTTGCCACTGGACTTCCATAACTCTGGAAGAGAGATTGAGGCTGATGACTTTATGCAACTCTGCCTCACTGAAATCTAAAAATCACCCTGTCATGTCATTGGTCCTCTTCAAAAATGAAAGATGAACAACAAACAATGAGCAGTGGAATTACAAGTTGGTTCAATCATTGCAGTAAACAATTTTGAACTATTCCCAAAAAGTCACTGAATTTTCAATATCTACAGGCATATATCCTACGGAGATAAAGAATAGAGATAAATGATATACATGAATACAAAAATAATTCTAGTTGTAAATTTTAGAGTATCAAAGAATTGGAAATAAAATAGGTTCCCATCAATTGGAAAAAAGGCTGACCAAATTATAGTACATGGATTATTCTATCATGATAAGAAATGACAGCCATGATGGATTCAGAGAAGTATGAGAAGACTTAAACAAATATGATGCAGTGCAAACTGAGCAGAACCAGAATAGTTTATAACTATTAAAACAGCAATATGATGAAAAACCCTCAGAACTATGACCAAAACAGTAACTAATAGCGATTTCAAAAGATGGCTAATTTTTAAAAAATGTAATTGATCATTGACAAAATAAATATCACACCAGTGGTCATCAAAGTGATGGGCTAAAGGTGAAAAATCAGACTTAAATTCTTAGACATGGCCAATGTGTTCATTTATTTTTCTGCAATATATGTATTTGTTAAGAGGGACAGCTTTTACTTAGGGAGTGAGTATGAAGGGGGGAGGTTAGTGAACAGTGATAGACATATAAAAAAAGAGCATCAATAAAAACATATTAATGTGTAGAAGAAATCAAAAAGTGCTGAAAGAGCCCCAAACAGTGATATTTTGTTCCATTCATGTTGATTTTTTCCCCCTAAGGGGTGGTGGATAGGAGGGAATTAAAAAGAGATTTCTGTTAATATTTAAAAGTAGAGAAGTGGGTTCCGGGTTAAGATGGCGGCAGAGTAAGAAGCAGCTCTTAACCTCTCCTGACCGAAACACACAAAACTCCTCAAGGGGACATAAAAACAAGTCCAGACGAA
>NW_025365387.1:0-3472 GCF_016433145.1 Gracilinanus agilis | reverse complement strand
AGGAGTATCAGTGATGCTATTCATGTATTACCAATGAGGGAACTGAGGCAAAGAGATGAAATGACTTTTTCAGTATTACTTGGCTAGTAAGTAACAAGACCACGGTGAACTTGGGTTTTCCTGATTTCAACTCCAAGAAAGTCTTTCTCTTCTTTCTTTTTCTTTTTTTCCATCCATCTCTTTTCCATCTTTGTCTTTCTTTCCTTCTATCTTCCCCTGTTCCTCTTCTTCAGTCTCTCCCTCCATCTCCCCATTCTTCTCATTCTTTCTCTTCTTTCTCTTCCTCTTCCTCTTCCTATCATTTTCCTCTTCCTCCGTCTCCTTCTCCTCATCTTCTTTTTTCTCTATCTCCTTCCCCTGCCTTGCTTCTTTTTCCTCCTCCTTCTCTGACTACTACTGCTGCTGCTGCTGCTGCTGCTGCTGCTGCTGCTGCTACTACTACTACTACTACTACTACTGCTGCTACTGCTACTGCTACTGCTACTGCTACTGCTACTACTACTACAGCTACTGCTACAACGTGTAATTACCACTAGCATTTATATAGTGCTTTAAGGTTTGCAACACACTAGACTTTCATTATTATGCTATTATTATATGCATTTTGCCAATGAAGATACTGGGGTTCAAAGAGGTTGGGACTTTTCTAGGGTTGCCTGGCTTCTCAGTGTCTGAGGTGAGGGTTTAGATTCAGACCTGAGTCTGAATCTACCTTTCTCTCCCCCTGCACCATCCATACTACCCTAAAAATCAAGATGTCTGGGTCATTGGCTACAGGTTTGCTAGCCCAGTTTATCAAAATTTCAAATCTAGTCCAACCCTCTCATTTTGCATATGAAGAAACTAAGACCAAAGGAGATGGAGTGACTTATCTCCAGGGCACATAGATAATAAGTGGCAGAGTCAGTATTTAGACCTAGATTCTTTGGAGTTCACATCCAACATTCTTTCCACCACATTACACTGTCCCATCCCTAAGGCTACAGTTCATTGAATTTGGATGCCTGTAGCTTACAGATGTCTAAAGGTGCTGTTGGATTTAATGGTGTACTATTCAAATACATAATGTATTTCTAATAAATTAATTTGGGTTCTTACTTGATTTCAGTCCTCTGAATTCTGCCAGTGGAGATGCTCCTTTAACCAGTGTAGATTGCAAACCCTTCATGCTTCTGTGTATGGTCCTCATGGCCAGTGGTGGCCAAACTTTGGGATTTAAACCTTTCCAAAATTAGCCAAGCTGGTCACTGGCACACAATGAGGTATTAGAAGGCAATAACAATGCTACTTTTCTACATGTTTAAGTACTCATTGGGTTCATGATTTCATCAATGTGGGTCTTTCCTCCTACCTTCCAACCCTACTTCTTCGATGTAATCTTTGTTCTTATCATCCCATAATGCTATCAAAGGTGGTCTGCCCACATGGTTGAGTAGAGCCTTCCTCAATTTCTCTTGAGATCACGAGGATACCAGTGGAGTACACAGTTATTGCTTTCTGTTGCCTTATGACCAGCCCATCTTCTTTCACTCAGCCCTTTCTTTGATGGCACCTTTGGCTGTAGTTGCACTTCATAATTCCTTATTTGGTGTGTATTACAGCCAGCTCCCACCCACCATGTGCCTCCCCATTACCCCCTGGATGATAGTCATTTTCAAATTTTCAGAGACTATAGACTTACATGACTCATAGCCTTACAACAACACCGGCAGAATATTGGTCTTAAAAAGATGAGTCTTTGCTTCAGAGAGAACTTTTCTATATAACTCAACAGATTCAACCATTTGTTGTCATTTGGAATGAGCTTTCTGAGACCAGCCTAATAAAATGTAGTTTTCCTCTAAGGTCAATATCATTGAAGCTCTGCCTTCCTTCCCCAAAACTTTGCAGATAGCTTTGTTATATTTTGCTGATGGAAAACATTCTTTCCATAAAGTCCAATAAGTTTGCCAGAAATTTCTGCCACAAAACCATATTTTTTGGTCTGAGGACCCACACGTTTTGTCTGAAGAACTATGTGCCTAAATGATCATTTTAAACCCAAGGCCCACCAAGTCACAAGTGACTATAGCTGATTTGTTTTATATTTTAGCAATGAAGTTACTGTTTTATTGTTCCATATCTAATATGTGCTGGGAATTAATCTCATAAATTTACTTTCTAAATAACCCTTGTAGCTTTTATATTTCCTGTCTTCCCCAAATCAGCTGAATACGTTACTGGTAATCCAGAATAGTAGTCATTCCTTGCAAGAAGGATGGGACAGAGTAAATCATCTTCCTTTCCATCTCTCCTCCAATCTCCTTCCCAGCTTCCCTCCCCTGACAATGACCAATGATGTTTTATTCCTCTATTTCTAGTACCCAGTTGGATCGAAGGTTAGCCCCCCCTCCCCCCGAAGTCATTGGCTCCACCCAAGATCGTTTTGGGGGAGGAGGGGAGTATGTCTCAAGGTTCATTTATAATTTGTTTCCAGTCCACAGCTCCACCCAATTTAGTCTCTTCAGTCCTAAATTGACAGTTTCAGGAGATGTTTTGGAACAGAATAGATTTTCAAGGTCCACACTGGCATAGACATAAAGCTCTAGGGTCAACTTGGAACCAAACTTACCCCAGTGGAGGGAGAGGACACCTTCATAGACCTTCTCCAAAGATTTATCACTAGAAAATGTGCCTACAACCTGGCCACTTATCCATCACCTAGGCATAGTTGGGGCTTATGATTTCATTGGCATAGGAAACTCCTTAGTAAGGAAACTTCCTCTGCCAGGGTACATTGGCACCCTTTCAGCAACTTGTATTTTTAAAGGTGGCTGAGAGCTACCAAGAGGATATAATTCTTACCTAGAGAAGGTAAATGACTTGCCCAGGGTCATGTAACCCAGGACTTCCAGTTTTCAAAGTCAACCCTCTACCCACTAGCACACATCAACTACTAACTAGTATTAAGTAGTACTAACTAGTAACCAACCTTCTGGAGAAATCATTGTTTGCTATTTGGAGGCAGAACATAAAATGTAGGGGTGGCATTGCTTTCCTGAAAGTTCTCATACTTTAAAGTAGGGGTTCTTAATTTTTTTAGGTCATGGACCCCTTTGGCAATCTGATGAACCCTCTTGACCCCTTTTCAAAACAATGTTCTTAAATCCATAAAACAAAATACATGTCTTACAATGGTGTAACTAGGTGGCTCAGTGGATAGAGAGAGCCAGATCTAGGAATGGGAGATCCTGGGTTCTAATCTGGCCTCAGACACTTCCTGGCTATGTGACTCTAAAATCACTTAACCCCCATTGCCTAGCCTTTACTCCCTCTTCTGCCTTGGAACCAATACTTAGTATTAATTCTAAGACAGAAGGTAAGGGTTCCAAAAATATATATTATTTACAAAGGAAGAAAATTATATTAAAATACGGTTTATTGCGATACTTAAAATAAACAAGAATCTAGGATAAGAAGCCTTGTAAAAAAG
>NW_025365386.1:0-1522 GCF_016433145.1 Gracilinanus agilis | reverse complement strand
TCTATCTATCTATCTATTTATCTATCTATCTATTTATCTATCTATCTGTTTATCCATCCACCTCTCCATCTGTCTATCTGTCTATCTATCTATAACCTTCTCTTTCCTCATCTCTTTGTCTCATAAGTCTCTAGACTCCTTTAAGTCTTGGTTCAGTTTAGTTCCCCTTCTTATAGGAAACACTGATGTTTCTGGGGAATAGTTTCCTTAGTCTCCAATTATCTGCTCTACTTTTTTGTATTAAAGTCAGCTACCTGAGGGCAGACACTACCTCTTTTTTGGTCCTTGCTTCTACAGGGCTTACTTTGCACTGTGTCTTAAACATAGACCCTACTTAAAAACAATATTGAAGTAGAAATAATCTAAAATATTTTTCAATTCAGAATCTACATGGATCTAGACTGGCATCTTCCATTACAAAGAGTAATGAGCTTTTTTTTTATATAAGTGGTCAAAGTCTAATATCCTAGATCTAGGGGCAGAAGGATGACAGGTCTGGAGTCTGGAAGACTTATTCATCTTTATAAGTTCAAATCTGGCCTCTGACACTTACTATCTGTGTGACCCTAGGCAAGTAATTTAAACTTTTTGCCAGTTTTCTCATCCATAAAATAAGCTAAAGAAAGAGATTGAAAGTCATTGTCTTTGCCAAGAAAATCCAAAATGTGGTCCCAAAGAGTCAGACATAACTGTAAAATAACTGAACAACAAAAGAGTCTAGGAAAGACATAAAAGGCTTTCTTTTTCCGTCTCCTCATTTCATAGATGAGCAAACTGAGTCCTAGTCGTATTCATTGGTTTGCATATAGAAACCCCAATATTAAGAGTAGAAGGTGCGATTTGAATCTAGAGTTATGGATCCAATTATTATGTACCACATGCACTGGAATATTTCCCCAAATCATGAGAGCTCACACATATAGGTTGTGTCCCCGGAAAACAGAATCTACTCTTAGGTTTAAAAGATAATCCTAAAGGTCTCAAACTAAGAGACACAATTATCTCTTACCAAATGCATTTGCTGATGGGATAGTAAAAATAATAGCCACCCACTCCCCCCATAAATTTGGGACACAAATCAACAAAGGCCCAATCCATGACAATTGGCTGATCTTACTATAACCTTGGACCCTAATTCTGAGTCTCCTGCTCTGAGAAGGAAATTTTACTCAAGTAGAAACTGTAAAATGCAAATATGGCAATGAAGAGAAATCTAAAAAATTCGATACTATGGCAATTGGAAGGTCCATACAAAGATGAAGTTTTTACAACAGAGGGATAAGAAATAAGGGTCCAACTTACCATATCACTCCCTGACATCATTGCCAAAGCTATGTGGACATTTTCTAATTCTTTCTCTTTTTTGTGGTTCTCTTTTCTATGTTGTTTTCATCCATTAGAAAGGAAGCTCCATGAAAGCAACATAAGTTTTGATTGCTTGTAGGCACAATGCCAGGTGCAGAATAAGCATTTAAAAATGAATCTCTCTCTCTCTCTCTCTCTCTCTCTCTCTCTCTCTCTC
>NW_025365385.1:0-7270 GCF_016433145.1 Gracilinanus agilis | reverse complement strand
GGGAGTGAAGGGGGTGAAGGGTAAAGTAAAAACATGACTTATGTAACCAGGGAAATTTTTTCTAAAAATAAAAAATTATTTAAAAAAACAAACAAACAAATAAATAAATAATGAAAATAAAAAAAATCTTTGGAAGAAATGACAAAACTCAGTAAGGTAAAAATAATAGAGTTTTAAATATTAAAGGCTCTAAAAACAGGTTTAACATAATAAAAGACAGAATGGCAGAAAAATAAATAGCAGATGAAATGAAGGAAAGATCAGAAAATAATTCATCTAGGGGAAAAAATAGCAACAGTACAAATGAAAATGATAGATTTGAAAGATAAAAAAGAAAACAAATTCACAATAGTTGAGTTCCAAAAAAATTTCTAAGAAGAAAAGAATTCAAGCACTACAACAGAAAAATGCTCCCCAAATTTCCCAGAACTATTTAAAAAATCAGTTTCCCTACAAAGTGTCCACTGAACCCCAACAAAAAAAAATGTGAAAATCCAGGTATATCCAGGAACTTCAAAACTATAATAGCAAAGAGGGCCAGCTAGTCGGCTCAGTAGATAGAAGGTTAGGCCTAGAAACAAGAGAGCCCAAATTCAAATCTGGCTTCAGATATTGCCAAGCTGTGTGATCCTGAGCACATCACTTAACCTCAATTTTCTAGCCCTTACTGGTCCTTTGTTTTAGAACTGATACTTAGTATCAGTGGGAAAGATTTTTTAAAACTATAACAAAGAAAAAATATTATAGAAAGAAAAATATAATAGTAAAAATATCAGTCAGGATATCATATAATTTTTCCATAAAAATAAAAAGGTTGGAACATAAAATGAAAAAAAAAAAAACAAACCCTGAACAAATCCCCCAGTTTCCTTGAAAAATAATATGGTTTCTAAAAATAAATGATGCACCTCAAAAACTTCATAAAGGGAGAAAAAATAAACCATACTTTAAAAGAAGCTTTAGAACCGAACTAGAAAAATGCCTGGAGATCTGATTATGTAGAATAATAGCTTTGTTTTATTTTACTGCAATTACTAGTTCATCTTAAGAAAAGCCTGTATTGAATGAGAACAATAGCTATGCCATTGTTACTTATTAAATTACTGAATGGTAAAGTTGGACTTGAAAGAAAAAAGTTAACAAGGAAAAAAAAGACAAAATATAAAGAGGGTTATATAAGTTAAAGAGTATTATGGGTACACAAAGGAAAAAAGAGAAGTCACAAAACTATTTGGAAATATAAAAAAACCACTTAGTTCTTTTGTTTGGCTTTTTGGCTGTTGGTTTTCTTCTTTTTAGCTTTAAAAAATAATAGTTAACATTTCTATAGAGTATTAAATATTCAGGAAGGACAAGTACTTCTGATATGAGGTCTGTCCCCAGCATGTGAAGACTTCCCTTGTGGAAGGGGTAGATGAGAACGATTTGTTCCAATGGCCATGAAGGCAACTGAATGAAGCAGTGTTGTAGAGCTTGGTCAGACATCCAAGAAATCAAGGTCATCCGCTGCCTCCTGGGCCATCACCAGTTGTCCTGACTTTTATCTTGTCACTGGACACAGATGGCTCTGTAAGAGGGGCTCAGAATTATGTGAAACTCTGCTCCACTTAAATCCAATTCATGAACAAGTCAAGACATCACCCACAATATCACTGATCCTCTTTAAAAATGAAAGACAAGGGGCAGCTGGGTAGCTCAGTGGAGTGAGAGTCAGGCCTAGAGACGGGAGGTCCTAGGTTCAAACCCGGCCTCAGCCACTTCCCAGCTGTGTGACCCTGGGCAAGTCACTTGACCCCCATTGCCCACCCTTACCAATCTTCCACCTATGAGACAATACACCGAAGTACAAGGGTTTAAAAAAAAATGAAAGACAAACAACAATTGTGCCAGCCACTGTGCTAAGAGTGTTATAAATATGATCTCATTGGATTCTCAGCAACCCTAGGATATATCCCGTTTTATAGATGAAGAAACTGAGGCAAACAGAGGTTAAGTGACTTGCTCAGAGTCATACAGCTAGAATTATCTGAAACTGGGATGGAACTTAGGTCTCCCTGACTGCAGGCTCAGCGTTCTATCCATCACACCACTTAGCAAAATATGAAAGTTTATAACCATTTTTGACAAATAAATGAATATTAAAAGAATAAAGTCAAATATAACAATTAACATAACATTTTGAAAAACTGAACTACCTCCATCAAAAGAATTACGGAGCAGAGTCAAAACTAGAATGGAAGAATATGTTCTTTTAAGGAATTGTGGATCCTCCAATTGAGGAATGTCTGAACAAATTATTAAATGTGATGTGATAGAATACTACTGTGGTGTAGGAAATTATGAAGGGGAGAGTTTTGGACAAACTTGGGAAGTCTTAGATGAGTTAATGCAAATTAAAATGAGCAGAGCAAAAAAAACATGCAATGACAGCAGCATAGGAAAAATAATCAATTGTGAAAGAAGCAATTTTGATCAACACAATGATCTACCACAATTCTAAAGATTTCATGATGAAAAAAAATATTATCTACCTACAAAGAGAGAACTAGTAGACTAAAGTACAGATTGAAGCATACTTTCTTTTCCTCTTTCTTTTTCTTGCTTTTGGGGGTATGTGGCCAATGCTGAAATTTTTTTCATAAGACTTAATATTATATTTGTAATAGTTTTTGTATTTCCTGCGTTTTCAATGGATGGGAGGGAGATAGGATAAAAGGAGAGAATTTGGAACTGTAAATAAAAATAAAGTTAATATTTTTAAAAATCAAGGAATCACAGAGGCAGCTAGGTGGTTCAGTGAGTTGAAAGCCAGGCCTACAGACTGGAGGTACAAATATGGACTCAGACATTTCCTATCTGTGTGACTGTGGGCAAGTCACTTAACTCCCATTGCCTAGCCCTTACATCTCTTCTGCCTTGGAACCAATACACAGTATTCAGTCCAAACCAGAAGGTAAAGAGGGTTTTTTTTGTCTTTTTTTTTTAATGAAGGAATCATTTCTAATGCACAAAGAGGTTCACAAATGAAAGAATGGATAGCTTCAACATTCTAAGGTTTATATGTATATATATATATATATATATATAATTTTGGGGTGTTCATGTAATGTAGAGTTGCATTGATAATAGAATAAAAATTGTTACTAAAACCAGAAAAACATTATAATAGTTAAACCAAAATTTTCTCCATGTTTTAAGGTATCCTTGAAAACAAGAGCATATTGATTGTGAATATATATATGAATATATGAGCATATATATTCATATACATAACCAAGCAAAATACCCACTAAATTTATAAAAAAGAAAGCTCTATCTGAAAAAAGAAACATTGAAAATGATAGTGTGAAACTTTAAAACTCTGCTAATAGATTTTTTATTCAAAGATATTTTGTTTTCCCAACTACATGTAATAACAATTTTCAACATGTTTCCCCAAATTATAAGATCCAGATTCCTTCTCTCCTCCCTCTCGGAGATGGTAAGCAATTTGATCTGGATTATACATATATTATTCAGCTAACAGAATATTAAAAAATTAAACAAAATGATAGATTAGAAAGCCATTTGTGCACTGTGTTAAATAAACTGAATATAGAAGATAAATGAGGATTGCTAATGGAAAAAACAAAAAATCAATCAATTTTTTCAAATAATTTTAAATGGTTAAAATTGATCATATTCTTAGGAGAAGTTCTAGAAAACTTTAAAAGGACAGCAATTTAAAATGCTATATTAACAGGCTACAAAACAATAAAAATAATGATAATATGATCAAAGGTTAAAGTCTATATGCAAATACTTTTAAAACAACTTATTTGGGAAATACATGAATGCTGCTATAATAAAAACGGAATATAAAAGAACAATTGTCTAACCAGTTACAATTTTCAAAGTATAAATTCTAAGTAACTAGCAAACAAACAATAAAAAGAGAAGAATCTTAAATTACTCAAATGAGAAAAAGAAAAGATCACAGAGAATCTAAAATAGTCAGTTAATGAATAAGCATTTATTAAGAGATACAGAGAAAGGTCAAAATCAGTCCTTGCTCTCAAGGCACCCACAATCTAATGAGAGAGTTGACATGCAAACAAGTAATATGCAGAATAAATAGGAAAGCATCTGCTTAGGAAAGGCATCAGAATTAAGAGGGATTTTAGAAAAGCCTTCTTGTAGAAGACAGGATTTCAGCTGGTAGTTGAACCAGGGATGCCTGAAACCAGAGATGAGGAGGAGGAAAAAAATTTTAAACTCTTTCTTTTCATCTTAGAATCAATAGTGTAAACTAGTTCTGACCTAGAAGAGTGGTAAGGGCTAGGGAGTTGTGACTTGCCCGGGGTCACACAGCTGGGAAGTGTCTAAGGCTAGATTTAAACCCAGAACCTCCCATTTCCAAGGCTAGCTCTCAATCCACTGAGCCACCCAGCTGCCCTTGATTTGGAAGAAAATTATAAAAATTCAGATATTAATAAGTATGGCTTTATGCTAATAAATTAGAGAATTTAAAATAAATATCTTTAGGATGAGTAGGCATCTATAAAAATATAAAACATGCAAACTGAAAAAACAAGGGTAACAAAAAAGTTATCTCTATAGGTCACTGAAGATATGTTCCTGGGGGCAGCATAATGGAAAGAGCTCCCGACCTGCAGTCAGAGGATCTGGGTTCAAATTTGACCTCAGATACTTCCCAGCTGTGAGATGCTGGGCAAATCATTTAACCCCAATTGCTACTCTTTAGAATCACTACTTAGAAGGAAGGAGTTTTTAAAGAAAGAAAATAGCATTCAGTAATATTTAGTATTGCACAGATAATTCAATAAAAGAAAACAGTGACTAAAATAAATTATATGCAAGTACTTGAAGGATATGTGATTTCTTTAGCCTAACTCCCTCCAGATCACATCTTCTAAGGGCTTAGTAGAGAGGAGTTAAGTGACTTGCCCAAGCTCACCAAGCTACTAAAGGTCTGATGTCAGATTTGTACTGATTCCTGTGCAGTGATCTCTCTCCATTTTATCACCTTGCTGCTTCTCTGTATTGAGAATACAAACATAAGAAAACAACTCTGTCCCCCAACAAGCTGATATCCCATTGACAAAACCTGAGATAATTCACTGGAGGCATTATACAGGTTCATCTTCTGCTCGTCGCAATACTAAATTTGTATCAACAATTTTACAGGGACCCTTTGCATGAAAGGGATCCAAAAGATTGATGGCATTGCAGTCTTTAAACATGTGGCAGCCTTGCCCTCTAGTGGCAATCCAAAAAAAAGCGTTCGTCATCACTGCTCAGGACATCAGCTTAGCTCTCATTAATTAAGCTACTCTCCAGTTTGAGTACGATATAAAATTTAAGACAAGAAAGAATTTTTAAAAATCATCTCATCTATACCATCAATTCTCTCAACTACAGGAAAATCTGTGCCTAATTCCATTAAAGTCATTCCAAACAAAGGAAAATTGAAGCTATACTTGGAGATCTCCCTTCAAAAGGCAATGAGACTGCCTAGGAGTTATCCTTATTATGTCCTTTCTCCTTGTAATCCCCAAAAGGGGAGTTCTAAACCTGGGGTCAATGAACTTTAAAAAATACGTATTTTGATAAATGTGTTCCAGTATAATTGGTTCTCCTTAATTCCCATGTATTTTATTTTATGTACTTAAAAAACATTTATTCTGTAAAAATTTCAACAGACTGTGAAGTCCATGACACACAAAAAAGGATAAGAACATTTGGTATCCAGGTACTTTAGAAAACAATTATAAAGACCTGAGTAGTTTCAGATATTTCCTAGCTGTGTGACATTGTCCGAGTTGATTAACTTGTATCTACCTCAGTTTCCCCCTCTATAAAAAGTGGTATAACAATAGCTTCTATCTCACTGAGTTGTTAGGAGGATAAAATGGCATATTAGTAAAGTGCTTCGCAGACCTTCAAATGCCATAAGGGCAAGTTATTGTCCATTTCACTTCATCTAATTTTTAGAAAGGGACAGCTTGTGTATACAGCACCAAGACTAGAGTAAGAAAAACTCATCTTTTTGAGTTCAAATCCAGTCTCAGACACGAACTGGCTGTGTGGCCCTGGACAAGTAACCCTGTTTACCTCAGTTCCCTCATTTGTAAAATGAGCTAGAGAAGGAAATGGCAAACTATTCCAATAACTCTACCAAGAAGAAAATATCAAATGGGTTCATAGAAGTAGGACAAGACTGAAAAGTGATTCAATAACAATGTTTAGAGAGAGACATTGTGGAATAGTAGATAAAAAAAAAGTTGGCCCTCGATTCAGGAACATCTAGGAAGATTTATTAGTCCTGATTCTGATAAACATTAGCCACATGACCATGAGCAAGTGTCTTAAAAACTCAATCCCTCAGATAAGCTAAAACTCTCAAATGTGGGATAATTTTCTAATCTCAAACAGTGGAGGGAGTTTCGAGGCTGAGAATTCCCCTCATTAATGAAATAATAAATTGCAACAAAATCGTTAAGACATTCCTCATGTTGATTATAAATATGTCTCTGCCATTTCGGTGCAATAGCCCTAATTCTTGCCTCGGGGGCCATGGAGAGCCAACCTGATCCATCTTCCAAAAACATTCTTCTAATCATGGAAGACCAGCCTTCCTAGACCAGATGGCCTTTGAGGTTCTTTCCAGCTCTGGCCATCATCTTCTGTCCTTTCTAAGTCTTCCCTTCTAAAGGCTAACCTTCCCCAGGCTTTTCGATGCCACAGTATCTAGTCCCTTCAGAAGAAATTATCCTTTGCTATGGAAACTCCAGTTTCTCGATGTTCTTCCAATGGGTGGGTTTCAGAAGCGGCCACCATACTTTGATATCACTTCCTTTGTTTTGTACACTGTGCCTTTAGTATTGAAAACCAAGACTCCAGTGGCTTAACATGAGGCTGGTAGTGAACTTAAAGTAATATTGACTTAAGCCTTTCAATCCAACTAAGAAAATTAAAGCTATTGGAGGAAGCTAGGTGGCTCAGTGGATTGAGAGTCAGACCCAGAGATGGTAGGTCCTGGGTTCAAATCTGACCTCAGGGTACAGCTGGGTAGCTCAGTGGATTGAGAGCCAGGCCTAGAGATAGGAGATCCTAGGTTCAAATCTGGCCTCAAAATTTCCCAGCTATGTGACCCTAGGCAAGTCACTTAACTCCCATTGCCTCAGATACTTCCTAGGTGTATGGCCCTGGGCAAGTCACTTAACCCCAAAAAAAAAAAAAAAAAAAAAAAAAAAAAAAAAAAAAAAAA
>NW_025365384.1:0-1194 GCF_016433145.1 Gracilinanus agilis | reverse complement strand
GTGTGTGTGTGTGTGTGTGTGTGTGTGTGTGTGTGTGTGTGTGTGTGTGTGTCACACACAGAGTTGAGCTTTAAGAGAATCACATTAGAAGCTGAGTGGAGGGTATGTGTGGGGGAAACAGGAGGCAGGCAACCTCCCCTCCGCCCCAGCTAGAGTAACAGCCTAGGCACAAAGAGATGAGGGCCTACACAAGGGGGGTGGGGTGAGAGATGCTGGGAAGGTGAAATCAACTAGAGATGCTGCAGAGCTGAAATGGACAGGTCTTGGCACCATATTGAATCTGGGCTCTCTGATCCCTGAGCCCAGGAAGACTCTTGGGTTGGGAGCCTGAGGGCCTGGAAGGAGGGTGGGAAGAGCCTTAGGGGGGATGTAATGAGTTCAGCTTTGGCTGCTGGATATCTGGTCAGAGATGTCAGCGGAGAGGCTGGGGCAGGAGGACTAGATTGGAGCATCCTCAGCTTAAAGATGGCATTAAATCCTGGGGGCTGAGAGGATCCCTGATGATTAGTAAGAAGGGCAGGACGTCTGTGGGGAGGGGGGGTGATCTGGAGGAGGGTCCAGCAAAAGAAATGGATGGGTGGTCACAGAGATAGGAGAACTGGAGAGAGGGGTGCCCCAAGACCTTAGAAGAGAGGATCCTGGAAGGAGAAAGTGACCCAGAGGTCTCCAAGAGAACCAGGACTAAGCAAAGGCAGGAGAAAGCACTGGTCACTTAGGAGGCAGTATGGGTGCTTGAAACCAGAAGCCAGAAGGCCAGACTATCAGGGGTTAAAAAGGGAGTGAGAGCACCTATCAGATTGGCCAATATGGCAGCAAAGTGCTAAATGTTGGAGGGGATGTGGCAAAATTGGGACATTAATGCACTGCTGGTAGAGTTGTAAATTGATCCTACCATTCTGGATGGCAGTTTGGAACTATGCTCAAAGAGCTCTAAAAGACTGCCTGCCCTTTGACCCAGCCATACCACTGCTGGGTTTGTACCCCAAAGAGCTCATAAGGAAAAAGACTTGTACAAAAATATTCAGTCACTCTCTTTGTGGTGGCAAAAAACTGGAAAACGGGGGGGAGGTTTACCCTTCAATTGGGGAATGGCTGAAGAAACTGTGGTATATGCTTTTGATGGAATATTATTGTGCTAAAAGGAATAAAGAACTGGAGGAATTCCATGTGAACTGGAAAGACCTCCAGGAATTG
>NW_025365383.1:0-8069 GCF_016433145.1 Gracilinanus agilis | reverse complement strand
AGCAGAAATCAAAGAGCAGTGGTCAAAGCTTAATGTAAACTCAGTTGGAAGTCTCTAGGGTAGTGCCTCAGGGATCTTCATTTCATTCTTTTCTGTTTAGTAATTTCATCAAATGATTTGGATGAAGGGACAGGTGACATACTCAGTAAATAAGTAGATGATCCAAAGCTGGGAGGGATGGAAGGAAGAAAGCTGGAGGACAGAGTGAGAATCCAAAAGATCTTGAGTATTGGGTTGGATCTGATGAGATGAATTATAAAAGAAATAAATGGAAGTCTACAAAGTGAGCTTAAAAATCAGTATCATTAAGAAAGGAAGGAGAAGATACAGACAGATGGCAATTTGGAGAAAAAAAGATTGGGATTGGAAAGTACACTATGAGTGAATAAGGAACATGAGATAGAAGACAAAAAAAATATATGATCTTGGGCCAAATGAAGAGCAGAAGAGTTTCCAATAATAAGCAGGCAAGAGTCATTCTGTACTCTGTCTTGGTCCTACCTTATCAAGAACATTTTTTTTTTCAAATCTGGCTCCCACTTTCCCTCCAGGAAGAATAATTGACATAGTCCAAGACTTGTCATGATATGTCAAATGGGTGAAGCTTTACAGTGGGTCAACCTCACTTCCTGTTTTATTTTTATTAGAGGTACAGCCTCCCTTTGGATGTTTAAAGCTCATGTTCCATGTCTAATTAGTTCTGAGTAAGCTCATCACTTGAGATTCATACATGGTAAGGGAAGGTTTCCTGTCCCACTTGAAAATGTGTCGAGACTGGAATGAATCTCTCATCTGTTCCCTTTGATTCTAAGCCAATGGAAAGAAAGGTTTTTTAAAGGATATTTTCCCCCTTAACCAATGAAGGAAAAATCAATAACCATATCTTTTGCCTGGAATGTCCACAGACCACAGAGCTAATTTTTAACACAAGACCACAACAAAACTGGGTTTTGGGTACAGATATCATTGAGAGTTTCCCAGGCATGGAAAACCAAGGGCCATGGGATTTTGCATGCCTACTTAATTCTTAAGAACTCTTTCTTAGGGGCAGCTGGGTAGCTCAGTGGATTGAGAGCCAGGCCTAGAGAAGGAGAGGTCCTGGGTTCAAATCCGGTCTCAGACCCTTCCCAGCTGTGTGACCCTGGGCAAGTCACTTGACCCCCATTGCCCACCCTTACCACTCTTCCACCTATAAGTCAATACACAGAAGTTAAGGGTTTAAAATTAAAAAAAAAAAAGAACTCTTTCTTAGTGAATGAATGGATATTTAAAACCAAAATCTGTTCATTCAAGAAGAAGATAGAAGATTATCTCCAAATGTCTGAATGATTTCCTTTCATTTTTGACACTCCCAGGTAATTACTATTGTTTTCTTGACCAAAACAATATGGTTTCATGTTTTGGGGAAGAAAATAATCTCATGTAAGTAAACCACCAAGATTGTTATGGTTATTGTCTGTGTGTGAGAGCAAGCCAGCTGAGGACAGCTAACTCTATTTAAACTCTTTGGCCGTCCTCCTTCCTTCCCAAGAAGCTGATTTCATGCACAGAATCTTCCCATCAGCCCTAATGGGGAAGTTATTGGATGTAATAAAATGGAAGTGGTAAGGCCTAAAAGACCAACTCATTTGCCATCCCATAGACCAAAATTCCAATGTATTTGTGATTTCACCCCAGTGAGTGGATATTCCCTAATATGTCTTTCCATATTTTTAATACAAGAGGACCACCCAAAGTGCTTAAGGTTCTTCATTGTATACTTTTATCATCAGAAAGAAAATAACAGTGTTCTGGGGTTATCTAGCACTATTTTTCATTCATACTAAATGGGTAATTCATCTTTTAAATTGGAAGAGGATATCAATAAGCCCTGAAGTAAAATGAACGAGGAGTCTGAGTATCTGGGTCCAAATACCATCTTTGATGCTTTCTACTTATCTGGCCTTGAGCAGCCATTCCAACTTCTTGACCTCAGTTTCATCATATATAAAAAAGGCAGGTTGGAAAAGATGGCTTATGAGGTCCTTTCCCTATCTAGGTCTATGAGCTAATGATCATATCTATGATCTATTGATCCATGACCCCTGGCCTCGGTTTCTTCATTCATAAAATAAAAAGGTTAAATTAGTTGTCTACAGAGAGTCCTTCTAGCTATATATGTCTGATCCTATGAACTCAAACACTATTGGGGATTTCACTACAATGGGCCACTTAAGGGTACCAGAGAACGTTGGAGGAGGGATGGAAATGGGATCTGCCTGGTACTGAAGGCCAGAGTAGAAAATGTTATACAAACTCACTGCCTACAAAGTTGGATGAGAAAAATGTTTTTGAAATCTAACCTCAATATCTGTACAGACTAAGAAAGGTTAGAATACTCTTTTATTTTTAACCCTTTCCTTCCTTCTAGAATCAATGCTATGTCTTGGTTCCAAGGCAGAAGAATGGTAAAGGCCAGGCAAGGAGGGTTAAGTGATGTGCCCAGAGTCACACACTTAGGAAGTGTCAGACAAGATTTGAACCCAGGATCTCCCATCTTAAGGCCTGGCTCTCAATACACTGGGGGACCAAGCTTCCTTCTAGAATAATCTTAAACTGCTTCTTTAGAGGAGATGACAATAGAATGTGTTTTGGAAAATTGAACATCCTCATTGATTTAAGGAAAACTCCTGGGCCAATTCCTCTGACCAATATCTCATGCATTCAGACTAAGAGACTCTAAGGCAGCTCAACACTGAAAAAGAATGTTATATGAAGCCACATGCCCTTTCTCAGTATGGATTATCAGCAGCAACGTGTTGTTTTTGAGATTTGGGCTTTCTTATCTTGCTCTTTTTAAGATAGGATTTACCTTTACATTAAAAATGCTTCCCCTCCCACACCCAATCAAAATTGCAAATACATAATCTCACCTTTGTAATACTCTTATTCTATTTATACTCTTATTTTTCTCTCTTTCAGAAACCATATTTTCTAGATAACTTGGGAAATCACTTTTGGGAGCATCTACCTATTTTGGTCTCTTGATCATTTCTTCTTCATCACTCTCCATCAGCACCTAAGAAAAGGGCGTTGGCAGCAACCTACCCTTACAGATTTAAAGTGAATCACACTAGAAAGAAGGTAACACCCAATAGGAAAGGCCAAGAAACCCAGCAACCATCTGTAGAGCCCAGGATTGGCCTTACTGCGGCTTGGTCTCGGATCCAAGGTATTTGTTGGTTACCAGAGGGGTCAGGTGGTCCTCTTTTGAGGTCCATCTTAACTATAGTGGCATCTCATAGCATCGGGCCTCATGCTGGTGGCATGGCATGGTTTTAGCATGCTCTGAAAAAGGACTCTTTCCTGTTTGATCTTCAAGCTCATTGAGAGAGAAAAAAGAACCTTGAATGCCCAGGCTAGGGGAGCAAGTTTCCACTGACCTGGGAATATCTTGATAGGAGGGAAAATCTCATGGAGCTTATTTATAGAAAGTATTCCTAAGGAAAAGACAAGATTCACAATTGTGGGAATTTTCTGGATAAAAGGACGCACTCTTCTCCCCTACCTTGTTCTGTTAACCAAGCAGGAAAGTTCTCGATTGTGTGTGGATTGGAGTAAGCCAGGAAATCTAGTTTGTGTCCTAGAACTCTGGAAAAGATACCCAGAAGACTAAAAAAACTAGTGATGAAACAATATAATGCCAGGAACCACACCTCGGATTTCCAAAGGTGAGTTCAGGCAATGGCATGACAATTGCTCATTAAGACTTGCTTCTTCCCCCGTGGGTTAGTGGCTCGGGGGCTTCTGTTGGAAGTAGGAAGAGCTGGCTGCATGTTGTGCCTCTGACATGGAACAGCTGTTTGATTGCTGGCAAGGTAGGAGACTCCCATCTCCTTGTAGATGCCTTGTAGGCATCAAGCTACAAACAAGGTGAGTTGATCTGAACCCATCGAGAGAGTTCAATTGTTAAAAATTCCCTTCACTAATGAAATAACGTTATAATATATTATACATAATTATAACTAATACTAATATATAATATAATAATATATCCTGTTGCATATATGCACACACACACACGCACATGCACACACACGCACACACACACACACACACATGCTTTAAAGTTGAAGAGCATAAAACTGTCCAAAGACATTTGGAAAAACCTGAACGTTGCATTATGCTTTTCAAATCATTTACGTATTCAAGACTTCATGTGATCTCACACCAGATCTGTGAGGAAGAAAGGCCAGAGCAAATACTACTGGCATTTTTCTGATGAGGAAAGAGAGATCCAGAATAATCAAATGCTTTGTCTAAGGAATTCAGTGGGAGACACAAGGCTATATTTTGGTCCCCTGACTTGGGTTTGCCTAGCTATGGTCTAGTCTCAGCTCATCTTCATGGTAAGGAGCGATGAAGGGGGGGTATTTCAGGCAGTGTGGAAGTCAACCTTTTTGGAATACCTACTTTTTCAAAATCACATTTCAGGGGGCAGCTGGGTAGCTCAGTGGATGGAGAGCCAGACTTAGAGATGGGAGATCCTGGGTTCAAATCCGGCCTCAGACACTTCCCAGCTGGGTGACCCTGGGCAAGTCACTTGACCCCCATGGCCCACCCTCACCATTCTTCTACCTTGGAGCCAATACACAGAAGTTAAGGGTTTAAAAAAAATCACATTTCAATGCAGGTATTGCTCTAGTTCTTAAGATGAATGAAATGTCAAAGAGAATCATTGCGATTCTAGGAAATCCCATTGGACAGCTTCTGTGGCTCGCCTCCTGCTCTCTACTCTGGGATGGGAATGGGCAGCATCACTTCTCAGACTTAGGCAAAGTCTCCCTGAGCAGGGTTGCCTCGTCCCATTAAGCTTCCTTGTTTGGGTTATACTTTCCTTTGGTAGAGGGGAGGAAGGAAAACTCATAGTTTTTTGCCTTAAAAGCATTTTCTTGTGGGTGAAGTGGGGTGGGGGGAGCAAACTGCTTTCGTTACTGAATGAGGTTGCCACAGAATGGAGTCTGCTCCTCTCCCTTCTGCTAGGCTGCCTGGCGCATTCAGCCTGAGTCAACTGAGAAAGTGTGAAAGAAAACCCACACTTAATGGAGAGTCAGATGGATCCAGCTGCCACAGGATCTTCTCCACCCAGAGAAATGGCTTGGCCAATCATGGAGAGTTAATTGTATAGGAAGCAGAAGAGGTCAGAATAAATGATGGGGCTACAATCACCCTGGTATGCACTGTGGAAAGCAAACATTTGATTACATTACCATCCCTTGCCAGCAAACTCTCAGCTTTTCAGTCACTTCTGCTTTGGCTGTCCCATTGTGCCAGCTGTTCAAAATAGCTCTAATTACTTCAATGTGTTTTTTTTTTTTCAAAATTTAAAACAAAAGTTTTATTTTCTTCTCTTAACCTCTGAGGTTGTGAATCCCCGAGTGTTCGGTGGTGCCTCGTCCCAGATCTGGATCCACGGCACGGGACGCAACCCCCGGCACAAAAAGAGGAGACGCACAAGCTTTTGCCCTAGAAGGATTTAGGATGATGCTGGCCTGAATTTCCCTCATCTACTGGAGATCATCATTCTAAGGCAGTGAAAGGTTTAACCCTCCTGGAGGCTTTGGGTTAACTCTTTCTGGGAAATGCCCAGGCTCTGGGATAGTTAGAAAACAACTTAAAACAGGAGGCAAATGAGAAAAGTTCTCACACGTGTAACACTCTCCCTATGATGTCTATTAACACACAAAAGCAAGATGCACCCTTTTCTGGAGTCGACGCTCCTGCCCAGCTTACACACGTTCTTACCAGACTTGTTTACTTCTGGACTGGGTCTGCACTTGCCATATTGTTGGTGCAGAGAACTCATCAACTGAAAACTCCTTCCACTAATACCTATTGAAGAATTGGCTGAAATTAAAGCCTTAAAAAGTTCCCAAGGCAATGGAGAGGTTATGGGGCTCGCCCACAGTCTACAGCCAATATATTTCAAAAAGAAGACTTGAACCCAAGTCCTCTTAGCTCAAACCTAGTCCATTATTTCCTCTGCAACATCGCCTCACTCAAAATATTCAATTGATTCTTTCCCATCATGAGTTGGATAGACCATCATGAACCTTTAGTCACAATCCCCCAGCACACATGCATACACACATGTACACACACATGTACACACACATACATGTACACACATGTACACACACATATATATATATATATATATTTTTTTTTTTTTAAGGATGATTGGCTATTTGCCCACAGCCATAAAACAATTCATTGCCAGCAGAAGGACGAGGAGGGAGTGGAGCATTTCTCCTTAGTCCCATTTCTCAGAGTTTCTAAACAAAATTTCCTAAAACAAACCTTCAAACCAGAATGGATCACCTGATGACCCTGTGTCCCAGCCACCGTCATTCCTTAACGTATTCCTTAACTTCTCTATCAGGTTTCAGGTATAGAAGAATGAGAAATATTCTACCACTGTGAAAATATGTGGAAATTGATTTCAAAATCTTTGCCCAGATAAACTTACAGACGCCCATTCGCATCCCTGTATATCAACAGTGTACATGAACATAAACATGTATGTATGTATGTATTTTATGTACAAGTAACATGCACACGCACACATATACATCTCTAGAAAGAGAGAGAGAACAAATCAAGGTCCGAATGCACGCTATTATCTTTCCAGATGGGTTGGAAATCTCTGTGGCATGTCAAAAACGTCTATTAGAAGCCTGAGAATAGAGGAGAGGCATTTGAGAAGGCTGAGCTGAGAGGTGAGCTCAGGTGGCAGCCAGTATACAGAAAGATGACTCAGTGGATCATCTGGACACAGAAATCTCCTTCAGAAAGTCTGGCAGGATTCCGAGGAGTAGTTCTGAGGAAAAGATAATTGTGTCTTATAGACTGTCAGGTTCTCGGTCCCACCAGCTCTAAAGGCACGAAGAACACGGCACCTGTTGGAAAACTATTTTTAAAGGGGTTGGGAGAGGTAAGAGTTCTGAAGACCCAAAACGACGACGAACCTGGAGTCAGAGTCATTCTATGTCCGAACAATAATCTTTCTAGTATTGGCCGTGATTTGAACAGACAACCTATCTAATAAGCATGTACAAAAAACTACATTCGAAATTTGTATACTTCCAAAGGAAACTAAAACTTCAGTTTAAAGTGCTTGTAAATCTAAAGTGACTTATTAGCTTCAAAGAACAGACCTTGGAGTTGAGACTTTAAGCTTAAAAAATTAATTGTCATTAGTTTCAAATTTCACAATTCATTTATACATTTTAAGGTGTCAGATTTTATTTTTTTAAAATAATCATTATTGCATTCATTTACTTAAGCACATTCTTATCTATGGATCTGGAAAACAACCTGTTAAGGAAAAATGAATTTGCAACAAGTTTTTCAAACTAATAAGAGTTTATGTTTTCTTTTTATTTTCAAGAGTTACAAACATCAAACACGCACTAAACATATTTTTAAGACAACAGCAACAAGCACTTTGACCCACTAACTTAAACAGATTTTCATCTTTCTTTTGGATTTTGGATTTTAGGGGAAGCATTGAGATATTTTTGGAAATCTGTGAAAAGCAAAAATACATCCAATTAGATTTTGCCTTAGATAGATTACACAAACATTCTCTTAAATCTTAATTCAGTGTGTGTGTGTGTGTGTGTGTGTGTGTGTGTGTGTAGTGGAAATAGAGTTTTCATGGTCTGCCAGCTTTAAGATTATGTTAAATTTAGTAAAACTTACAAATGAATGAAACACCAAAGAATCAGTGAAAACAGATTAAATTTTCTCTTAAATGATATATCCGTGTTCATAGTTTGCTTACCTTGTTCAAAATTCAAGAGATCCAAATCTTAAAGAGACGTTGCTATGCTCTTTCCCCCTAACTTTGCCCTGATGCTGAGCTTTTTTTCAGTTTTTATAGTTTCAGCCTTACACTCCTTACTCCAATCCCTGCCTTTGCTTTCTCTTACATCATTTCTACAGATTTTCCACTGATCCTTTAACTAAGCCTCTCTCTCTTTCTCTCTCTCTCTCTCTCTCTCTCTCTCTCTCTCTCTCTCTCTCTC
>NW_025365382.1:0-5088 GCF_016433145.1 Gracilinanus agilis | reverse complement strand
CAGAGACTGATATACTGTGGTAAAATTGAATGTAATGGACCTCTGTACCAGCAGCAATACAATGACCCAGGACAATTCTGAGGGATTTATGGTAAAGAAAGCTACCCACATTCAGAGGAAGGACTGCAGGAGAGGAAACATATAAGAAAAACAACAGCTTGAACGCATGGGTCGGGGTGGACATGATTGAGGGTGTGGACTCAAAACTACCACACCAATGCAACTACCAACAATTTGGAAATTGGTCTTGATCAAGGACACATGACAAAACTAGTGGAAATGCGCATCGGCCATGGGTGGAGGGGGTGCAGGAGGGGGGGTTGAAGGGGAAAGGTGGAGCATGAATCATGTAACCATGTTAAAAATGAATATTAATAAATGTTAAAAAAATATAAAAAAAATTAATTTCTTCCATGACCTTTTGACCCTCCTTTTCCATTTGATCCATTCTACTTTTCATGGAACTCTTTCCTTCATTGTATTTTTGTGCCTTTTTTTTCCAGTAGACCAATTTTGCTTTTTAAATTGATATTTTCTTTTTGCATTTTACTGTCATTTCTTTTTCCCATTTTTCTTCCAATTGTCTCATTTTAATTTTGAGTTACTTTTTCAGTTCTTCCAGTGCCTGAGACCAATTCCCATTTTTCTTTTAAGTTTTGAATGTAGTTGCTTGGATTTCACCATCTCCTATTCACTCTATGCCTTGATCTTTGTTGCCATAGAAATTTTCTATGATTAGGGTTTTTTTTTTGTTTTTTTTGATCATTTTCCCAGCTCTTTTTTTTGCCTGTGGAGTGGGAATTCTTAAAGCTACTGATTCTGACTCTTCTCTTGATGGCTTACAGGACTCAGTACTCCTGACTATTTTGCTCTGTGACTAAGGGCTTCACCACAGCACACGCTTGAAAGGGCCAAGTCTAGGGACTTCTGGGCTTTACTGTGGGTTGGTGCCAGAGCCTGGGACTTAAAGGGGTGGGTATAGAGTTTTCTGTTGTTGGTGTAGGCTGGGTCCTGGGATCCTGAGGGATCAGAACCTGTTGCAGTGAATGGGGATGGTCAGCCAGCACCCTTCTGTGGGTAGTTTTACTTCAAGTTGCCCCTTATCCCATAAAAATCAACTTTTTCTCCCTGCCTTTCAAATTCTTTTCCACAGGAGAGCCTCCCTACTCCATCATGCTATTGGTTTTTTACTCTAGTCATTTTGAGGCACTTTTTAAAGATTTATTTGGAAGGATTCTCAGAGCAGTTTCAGCTTTTCCTGCTACTAAGCAGTCATCTTTGCTTCACCACCACCCCCCAACTGTAGATCTCAATATAGAAAATCAAAGGGAACACTAAAGAATATATTTAGATCTGCCAGATAGAAAGAAGACATTAGAATGGTAATTTATTTTCTGAGAATAAACAGTTATTAGACAAGAAAAATGGCAGAAAATAATGAAATATACCTCATTCATCAGGATACCACTAGTACAGGATATTGTATGTAATATTGAAGCCCT
This sequence comes from Gracilinanus agilis, assembly GCF_016433145.1. NCBI lineage: Eukaryota > Metazoa > Chordata > Mammalia > Didelphimorphia > Didelphidae > Gracilinanus > Gracilinanus agilis. The sequence continues at coordinate 3,586 of NW_025365382.1, read as the reverse complement.
GGATTTGGCTCATCTAATTGTCTTCATCCTAAAGGAAGTTTTGAACTGATTAGGAGAGAATGCCATACCCCAACACTCCACCCCAAGTAGACTGTGATGTAAAGGCAAGGAGCACCCCCCCAGAAAAAAAAAAAGCCTTTCATCACCTGGCCCTCTCCTATCCTCTTACCTTGCCAGTCTTTTCACACCTTACTCTTCTCCATGAATTGTGCAATCCAGTGACACTGGCTTCCTTGATGTTCCTTGAACATACATGCAATACTCCATTTCTCAACTCTGGACATTTTCACTAACTTTTCTCACATGTAACTTATTCCCATGTAATTGTTTGCATGTTATCTTCCCCATTAGATTGTGAGCTCCTTTAGGGCAAGAACTTAGGGGTTTTTGTATTGTTTTGTTTCTGTCTTTGTATCCCAAGTTCTTTGTACAGTGCCTGGCACAGACAATGATGGAAATAAATGCTAGTTAACTAATGATGACAGCAGTAAAACTCATAAATCTCTATATCTTAAGGCATCCTATGCCACTCGTCTACAAAAATTGACTTTATTTTGGAAAAATGTGAGGAAAAGATAGTTTCGTTAACATGATTCCAGAAATACTGAAATGTAAGCAAACAAGAATGAAGGCATATGTCTATTCTCTAGGGAGAAAAGAGGTATAGGACATTTATTGTTTGAGGTTGCCAGTGGCTATTCTGGTGCTGAGACTGGATATGAAGCAGAATGAGAATTACAGAGAAATTGTAACAACCACCAGCTGCTCAACCAACATCCTGTTTCTAACAGATGTTCCCCAACAAGTCATTTCTACAGAAGAAGTTGACATATACAAGGCTCTAGTTATTATGGATTTGGTTATAATACCTGGAAATGAAGATCTAACATATAATGAAAGGTATTATGGTGACTTCATCACATCTTTCATTAAACTATGCCAAAAATATTTTCTTCAATTTAGAGGAAGAAAATCTAAGAGAAATCAAAACTATACTTCCCAAATTGATTCAAGGGTCTTTGTTTCTTGTACTGATGATTATAGCAAATCTAAAATATAAATAAATATAGTATTGGCTCAATTTACTTTTGCCAAGCACTTGAGTATGAAATGGGAATTTAAATTCAATAGATAAAAACCAAAATGATCTTTTCAATATGGATGAACCTTCTTATGTAAATCACAATCCATCCATGTCCATCTACCCTGTGAAACTCTTGCTTATATCTTCCCATGGATTTGCACTATGAACCCATCCAATATGTGATACCAGAGGCCTTTGCCATTTTCTCTTGACATTATAAGGAGTAAACAGTGGAGCATATATGTTATCCATTCAGTTACCTGTCACTTGTCAGTCCTTTTCCATTTTGGATCACACATTTTCTGAGTAATATCCTTTACTCCAGTTACTTAATTTTTTAAAATTTTCTGCCAATTAAAAAAAACCACCTAAAGGGAGAATTGTTTCAGAAACTATTACACTAAACTATGCATCCTTCGACATGGTAGCAATTATTAAAAAATAATAAGTGAAACTGAAATAAGGAACCAATCTTCCTGGTTAATGTTTATTAAAGAGAATTTATTTATTTAACAGAAAAAACAATTTTAAAAATTAATCTCCCATATCTCACCATTTAAAAACTAAAAGTAAACTCATTCCTTGAAATATTGGCTTGGCTTTAGAACATCCAAAGAGTATTTTTTGGTGGTGATGGAGTAAAGTTACATTAAGTTAAGCGATTATTATATGCATATAAGACCAAAGCCAAGAGTTACCTTCTCCTTTAAGAGAGAAAAATTAGGAATGAAAGTTTCTCTCGGCCCTTGATATCCCTATTCCTGAAACACTGGTCTGACTCTATCATTCCCATGATCAAGAATCTTCAATGACTACTTACTGTCTCTAGGATTAAATACAAACATCTCTGTTAGGCATCTAAAGCCCTTCACCATAAGTCTCTAACCTCCTTCCAGGATGATTCCACATGGCTTTCCCCATGTTCTAGTCAAAATGACCTACTTTGTTTTCCCCATGTGTGATATTCCACCTAATTACTCTACCTTTGGAAAGGCATAAGTATTTCCTGGGCTTAGAATCTTTTCTCTGTTGAAATAGGACAGAAACAGAGTAATTTTATTAACTACTTTCCTCAATTTAATGGACACTTCGTGAAAAGAAATTATACTTAGCAGAAAATCATAGTTAATGATCAATCAATAACATTTATTAAGCATCTACTAGGGGTTAGGCAATGTGCTACAGCATTGGCAATTTTTTTAAAAAAGAGGCAAAAGATAGTCCCTGTTCTCAAGTTTACAATCTAACAGGGGAGATAACATGAAAACAAACATATACAAAGCAAGGTATATACAGAGTAAACTATGATCATTTAGTCAAGTCCAACTCTTTGGGATTCCATTTGAGATTTTCTTGGCAAAGATATTATAGTAGTTTATCATTTTCTTCTCTAGTTCATTTCCAGATGAGGAAAATGAAGTAAACAAGGTTAAGTGACTTGGCCAAAGTCCCACAGCTCATAAGTGTCTGAGGCTAAGTTTGAACTCAGGAAAATAACTTTTCCTGGCTTGGCACTCTATCCCCTGCCACAGGATACATAGGAAATAATTAAAAGAAGGAAAACACTGGAATTAAGAGGGATATATGAAGGTTTCCTGTAGAATGTGGGACTTTGGTTGGGATTTAAATGATGCCTGGAAGGTCAGTAAGTAGTTGGAGTATAAGGGGAAGAGTAGTCCAAACATGGGGAACAACCAGAGCAAATGCCCAGGATCTTTAGTTTAAATAGTTTTGTATATAATTATTTTGTTGCTATTCCTTTTGGTATAATAGAATGATTTGTGTTTGTTAATGACAATTACATTTATAATAAAACAAACTTTTAAAAAATTCTCCCTGCTATACTCCAGCCTCTTGGGACTCTTAGCTACCTTTAAGTACCACCTCCTAAAAAAGGCTTTTCCTGATTCTACCAACTATTACTTCCCCCACCCCATTATTTATATTTATATAAATTATATTTACTATATTACATATATATGTAGAATTTTCTTGTCTGTTTCCCCCAAACAAAATGTAAGCTTTTTGACGGCTAAACTTTTAATTTCATATTTGTATCCTAGCAACTCATACTGTGTCTGTCCCATAGGAGATGATTAATAAACAGTAAATAAATTAGAAGGAGACAAAATCTTTCACTTACAAAACCTCAGAGAATCAGTAAAGAAGCTAATCGGGATACTTAACAGCTGCAGTAAGACAGCAAGATACACAATAAATCCACCCAAGTCACCAGTATTTCTATATAACAATAACAGACTCTTAAGAAGAAATAATGGAAAGGACAGTCTTATTCAAAATAGCTACAAAATGAATACAATATCTGGAAGCAAGTTGACCAAGGCACATTCAAGACTAATGCAAATATAAAGCATTTTAGGGCAGCTGGGTAGCTCAGTGGAGTGAGAGTCAGGCCTAGAGACGGGAGGTCCTAGGTTCAAATCTGGCCTCAGACACTTCCCAGCTGTGTGACCCTGGGCAAGTCACTTGACCCCCATTGCC
>NW_025365381.1:0-4464 GCF_016433145.1 Gracilinanus agilis | reverse complement strand
GCACTCCCCCCACCCATGACCGACACACATTTCCACTAGTTTTGTCATGTGTCCTTGATCAAGACCTATTTCCAAATTGTTGGTAGTTGCATTGGTGTGGTAGTTTCGAGTCCACATCCCCAATCATGTCCACCCCGACCCATGCGTTCAAGCAGTTGTTTTTCTTATATGTTTCCTCTCCTGCAGTTCTTCCTCTGAATGTGGGTAGCATCTTTACCATAAATCCCTCAGAGCTGTCTTGTGTCATTGCATTGCTGCTGGTACAGAAGCCCATCTTCTTTTTTTTTTTTTTTTTAAGCAAGGTCAGGGTACTAATAGATTAAAATTTGTTGATAGTCTAAAAATAGTTCTTCTTAGTATGCTTAGCCTTCATTACTACAGAAATGGAAGAGGGTTGCCCATGACTAACCTGTTTATTATTTATTTATTAAAAGGCACCAGTAGCCAGCTTACTGGTGATGTTTGTTTGTAGTTATTAGGTTGATCCTTGGGGGAAACACAGGATTAGTTTTCTTACCAAGGCTGTTCTAGAAGTCAGCTACCTGGAGCCTTGAAGTCCCATGGGTCACCTGCACACCTACTAGGGCACTGGGGTGGGGCTTTTGAAGAGAGTATTTGTTGATATGGCAGGACATTCAGTATTGGCAGGATGATTTCTGGGCCCTTTCTCCCTCCTCATTGTGGCAACTGCTGTCTGGTCACATAAATTTCTGTAGGAAATTAATTTCATGTTATTTGTTCATTTTGCATGTTTTTGCTGTTTGAACTAGTCTAGTTGCATGCTGTTGAATTTTAATATCTTGATCTTGTCTTCTAGGTTTATGTCATGTGTGATCTTTGACAATTTTATACCCCAAATATACAGTTGATTCAAAGTTACTCTCATGTCATATCAATCATATCACAGACTTTTTGAGTTGGGAGAGACCTTTAGGACCATCTGGTCCATTCTTTTTCCTGTGGAGATAGTCAAATTTCATTTGTTTTTAGTTGTTCAGTGCTGGTCCTGTCCTGTTCTTTTCTGCTTTTTTGTTTATTTAAAAATATAGCTATGACTTTTGAATCCAGCCTGAGGAGTTCTTTGTTTCTTAATTTTGAACAATATTTTGCACTTTTTGGGCTCTTCTTCTGATACCTGCTTTTGTGTGGCAGATACCATGTTTTAGATACAATACATCCACCCATTTAGATGATCTTATAAGTTTTTTTGAAGAATTCATCCTCCATAGCAGTAAAGTACAACTATTTATGGACTTTTTGCTTCTTATCCTGAATGCTGCAAGGGGAAATGAATCGTGTTTCTTTTTTTTCTTTTAAATTCTTATTTTTTGTCTTAGAATCAATACTGTGTTTCGCTTCTAAGGTAGAAGAGTGGTAAGGGCTAGGCAGTGGGGGTTAAATGATTTGCCCAGGGTTACATAACTAGGAAGTGTCTGTTCTTTTCTTTTTTTTTAGAAGATCTTTTATTGTATTTTTGCCCAATTAAATGTAGAGACAACTTTTAACATTTCTTTTTTGACATTTTGTGATCCATATTCTTTCCCCCCTTCCCTCCCTTCCCCTTTCCCCAAGATGGCAAAAAATCTGATATTGATTGTACATGTGCTATGATGTAATACATATTTTCATATTTTTCATGCTGTGAAAGAAGATACATGTTGCACATTCAAAAAAACCTCATGAAGGAAAATAAAGTGGAAAATGGTGTGCTTCAGTCTATATCCAGACCCCATCAGTTCCTTCAGTGGTGGTAGACAGCATTTTTCTTCAGAAGTCCCTTAAAGTTGTCTTGGATCTTTACTTTGCTGATAATATAAGTCATTCACAGTTGATCATCATATAATATTATTACTGTTTTTACCATCCTTTTTTTAATTTTTATTTATTTTTATTTATTTTTTTTATATTTTTAAACCCTTAACTTCTGTGTATTAGTTTCTTTGTGGAAGAGTGGTAAGGGTAGGCAATGGGGGTCAAGTGACTTGCCCAGGGTCACACAGCTGGGAAGTGTCTGAGGCCGGATTTGAACCTAGCACCTCCCGTCTCTAGGCCTGGCTCTCAATCCACTGAGCTACCTAGCTGCCCCTTTTACCATCCTTTTTGTTCTGTTGACCTCATTTTGCATCAGTTCATTTAAAAGTCTTTCCATGTTTTTCTGAAATAACCTCATTTGTCAAATGCAGGAAAAACAGAAATATTAAATGCATCTTTTTTTGGCCATAGTGCAATAGAAATTTCATCCAACAAAGGGCTTCAGAAAGAAAAACTAAAAATTAATTAAATGATATATCTTGTTGTCTTTGGGCATATGCACAATGAAACCTATTCTGCCTATTTCTTGCTTTCTGTTTCCAAGTGGAACCTGTGAGGTGTTCTTCTCATTGAGTTATGATTTCCTTGTATCTTCTTTTATTCATAAAAAGACTGCCAGTATTAATGTGGTTGACTTCCTTCAGTGAAATGTTAATTTAGTCGCCAGAGGGGATCTTAGACTTCGAATTGAAACAGTTATTTTTTTTTGTTTTCTTGAATCAGCAAGCATTTTTAAACTTTGTATCAGGTACTGTGGCTACAGAAAAAGGCAAAAACTAGTCTCTAGGAGTTCCCATTCTAATGGAGAAGATAATATGTAAATAACTATGTGCATATAAGAAACACAACAAGTAAATGGAAGAAAATCTCCAGGGAGGGTATTAGCATCAGAGGCAACTGGGAAAGATCTCTTAATAAAGCTGGAATCCAAGGATGCCAAGAGGTGAGAGTGAGGAGGATGGGGGAGTGCCAAGCATGGGTCACAGCCAATACAAAGGTGCAGGTATTTCTGGATCTTTGTAGTATTTTTAATTTTATTGGGATGCTCAGGATTTTGACTTTATTGGCATCCCTTGGAGTTTTTATTTTGGGGATTTCTTCAGGAGGCGATTGGTGGATTCTATTTTCACTTTTCTCTCAGGTACTAAGAGATTTGAAAATTTTTCTTTAATGATTTCTCAAAATAAGATATTTAGGCTCTTATGATTTTCAAATTTTACAATGATTCTTAAATAAGCACACCTTCATTGCTTCCTAGATCAAATTTTTTTATTAAAAAAAGTTTTTTTTTAAACCTTTACCTTCTTCTGTCTTGGAGTCAATACTGTGCATTGGCTCCAAGGCCAGGTCAATTGTTTTTGCTAGGAGATATTTTATATTTTTTTCCATTTTCCTAATCTTTTGACTTTATTTAATATTTCTTATTGCTCAAATCTTCCAGACTATCCATTCTTTCCAAATTGTTTCCTATAACAATCTTATTTTGTTTACAAAAAAAATTTTTAGATCTTTTAAAAAAATTCTTACTTCATGGCCCCTTCCAGGAATTCTAGTTTGTGCCCAAACTCTTTTCTTTAAGGCTTTGCTTAGGTATTTTGGAGTTGTTTTAGGCTTCTAGATTTGTATCTTGAGTGATCCTTACAGCCCTTTATGAAAGTATCCATTTTATTTAATTTTCAGTTCCATATTCTCTCCTTCATCTCCCCTCTCTGCATTGAAGGCAAGCAAAACAAAACAAATTGCTTTCATATGTATGTATGTATGTGTGTATATACATATACATATATATTTAGAGAGTCATGAAAAGCAAATTTTCTCATTAGCTATGTCCAAAAAAAAAAAAGAGAGAGAGAAAAAACTATTCAGTACATATATATTTCACTATAAGTGTATTTAAGTATAAAATTAGTGTATTAGCTCTTTATCTGGAGGTAGATAGCAGGTTTCATCATGGGTCCTTTTGAATTGTATTGATAAGAGTTATTATTTTTCAGTTTATTATCTTTACATTATTGCTATTAAGTGCAAATTGTTCTCCTGTTTCTGCTCACTTCACTTTTCATTAATCTATATATTTCTTCTCAGTTTTTTTCTGAAACCATCGTCCTCATTATTTCCCTCCCCTGTCCTCCTGTCTAAGACTTGCCACTAAGTTTCTGTTCCAAGGCAGAAGAGTGGTAAGTGCCAGGCAGTTGGGGTTAAATGACTTGTTCAGGGTCACACAACAAATAAGTATCTGAGGCCAGATTTGAACCTAGGACCTCTTTTCTCTGGGCCTGTTTCTATCCACTGAACCACATAGCAGCTCCCCTTCATTATCCTTCAGTTTTCAATTCTTTGTTACTACAAAAAGAGCTGCTTTATAAATATTTTCATACAAATAGACCCTTTTCCTCTTTCTTTGATATCTTTGGGGTATAGGCCTAGTAGCAGTATCCTTGGGTCAAAGAATATACACAATTTAATAGCTTTTGGGGAATAGTTCCAAATTGTCTTTCCTGTATGTATGTTTGGACTAGTTCATAGCTCCACCAACAAAAAGCATTGGTAGGCTTAGTTGCCTGTCATTTTCTTCTCTTCTCTTCTCTTCTCTTCTCTTCTCTTCTCTTCTCTTCTCTTCTCTTCTCTTCTCTTCTCTTCTCTTCTCTTCTC
>NW_025365380.1:0-4497 GCF_016433145.1 Gracilinanus agilis | reverse complement strand
GTATATATATACACACATATATATGTCTGACTATATATCTATACTATATTCATTCATCTATCACCTAGAGATGGATATCTAGCTAGCTATCTAGCTATCCATCCATCTGTCTATCTGTTTGGCTATCCAACTATTTATCATTTATCTATCTGTTAGACTGTCTATATCTATCTGTCTGTCTGTCTGTAGCTGACTATTTTTCTATTTATTTCTCATCTATCTGTTAGACTGTTTGTCTATCTACCTATCTGTCTTTCTGTCCATCTATCTCTTTGTTCATCCATCTGTCTACCTATCTAATCTCATTTGATCCTCATGTCAACCCTCTGAAGTAGGTTGTACTAATTATTCTTCATTTTATAGAGGAGGAAATTTAAGTCAAAAAAACCCAGAGGCACATAGCTAGTATCTGCTACAGAATCACAACTCAGGTTTGCCTAACTCCAATATTCTATTTGCTTTTCATTATAATTCCCTAAAAAAAAAAAGAAAAATTCTACGTTCATTTTATATTTAAGAATAATAATACTTTCTGCTTTTACGAAGTGATTTTGCATAAATCCTATTAGGTATCAAGGTTCTTTACAGGAGTACATCTATGACCTAATTCATAAAAACACACCTTCATAGTGTGCTCCTCTGATAGTGCATGGAATTTGTTCTCTGGACCTGTGGGAAGATCATTTTATCTGAAAATAGAAGAACTGGACATGAATACTGGATTTGCAGTTTCTTCCCATGAGACCTTTGGCACTGCATTACATTTCTCAGAACCTGCATGCTTTTCTCATGTGCAAAATAAAGAAGTTGGATGAGATTACTAACTTTAAATCCATATTATTGATGTATGAGGTAGGAAAGACAATACAGAAATATAGTATGGACAAATAGGACTGGCTCAGTTTCATCTATGGTCATAACTGATGTCTAGCCTTGCCCAGAAGAATTATATGCATTTGCTTGAGCAGTTATTGAGGAATGTGATGGATGGGAGAAGCTCCCTTATTTGTACTGCCTAAAGACCCACCTGCCTCTCTGTGATGCAAACACATTGAGAGCCAAGTAGTAATGCCCCAAGATTCTCCTACCAAAAAGTCTTCCTAGCCTCGGAAAGGGTTTCTGAATTTGCAACGGAATTTTAAAATTGCATCTTATTATCGCTCCCTTCTACTGAATCCTTTAATAATAAATGTAGATTACAAACCACAGTAGTTTTAGGGTTTATTAGAGTGCCAAAAGGGTTCAGGTTAAAAAAGGGGGCGTTTAGAATTCCTGCAAATTTGCAAGCTCAATTTCACCAGGTCTGTGCTATGGTTTGCCCCTGCTAAAGAAATATGAGCTCATCTCAAGGCAAAAAACATATTTTTTCCTTCCAATATTATAGTTCCCCAAACCCTGCTACTCTCACAATTCATGACTGGACTCTCCCCGGGCTACATCTGGGTTCTCAGAGGGTAAAGCGATTGATACTGCACCTCCCAGACTCTCAGGAAGTCCAGGAAAAGACGGTGGATGACTTCTATGTCTCTTATGCAAGGACTAGCCTAGATAAGTTGAAAAAAAGCTTATTACCAAGAAGCCGGCCACTGGGGATTAATTGGTGTCAGTTTCAGCAACTCAGAAAAATTGTCTCTTAAGGTGTGGAGGGTTCTCAGTATGCAGTGGGGAAGAACATGTCCTCAGGAATGAAACTGCAGGTCCCTGAAGTACTGAAACAAGTGATGGAAAGTCTTTGAACCAGATTAAACAAAGACCTTCCTGATCTTAGAAATTGGACTTTGAATTTCTGCATTTGGTTAGCAGAGGATTTATGATGTAGACTCATGGCACAACAGGCATTTCACCCCATTTGTGCTCCTTTAAAGTGGTAAAAATCTACCGCATAGATCAATCTGAAAGGCTACACAGATCTCCGTGTTAAATATTCTGACTTAGAGGTTTGGCTTTTTCTTCAAACTGTTATTTGTTTTTATTGCATTTGTGAGACTTTGAGAGCAGGGGTTAATTTGCTTTTTTGTCTTTGTATTCCCAGTGTGGGGCACACAGTAGGTACCTGAATGCCTATGAAACGTGGACATTATTGTACAACACTCTTGGCCTTCCCATAATCGATCCATGAATGAATCTGTTTGGAAGTCCATTTACCTACCCCATTTCCATGGCTTTGATGCCTAAAGTGGATGTTCTCCAAGAATTTCCATAAAAAACAAAAGAACCCTCTGACATTCATAATACATTTTAAAGTCTGTAGAAGTTTTCACACAAAATATCTAATTTTAGTTTTGCAGCACTCTATGAGGCAGGTATCTCAAGTATCACTACCCCCATTTCACAAATGGGGAAACTGAGACTCAGAGAGGTTCATTGATTGGTCCTATGGTACATAGCTAGCATTAAATGTAGGATTTTAACCCATCTTCCTGACCAAATACAGCGCTTCATCTCCTACAACAATGATGCTTGCATGTGAGAGAACAAAGTAGTGACATGAGACAGTGTGTATTGGAATCTATAATGCAAATGACTAGCACTGGAAATGAACTCAGGGCTTGTATCAGTAAATAATAGGATTTGAGGATTTTTCCCTAAAAAAAACCAAACAATTGAATATAAGGGTTAGTAGAATGTTTAGTATAATTGAGAGATCCGTGGAATGTGAGCGATATGAAATAACTATGTGATTTGAGCAAAATTGCTTGAACTGCATGGATCTCATTTTATTTATCTTCAAAATCATGGGGCTGAAATGAACAGTATCTCTAAGGTATTTTCTGGCGCGAAAGTCCTACAACTGGATTCTAGAAATGCATTCCATGATCTCATTTAATTGAGAAAATTAAACCTTATCTTAGATAAAGAATCAAAAGGCTTCATGCATTTTAATAGTTTATTATAGAACAAAAACAAAGTCATAAGATATCATTTTCTTTGAATATCATTTTTGGAGAAGAAATATTAGGTGCAATCTAAAAATCATTATTTATTGCTTCTTAATTGCATTTGAGGAACAGAGGGTGAAGAGTTTAAAGTTCTAAGATGTTAAAACTAAAATTATTTCTGGATCTTTTTTTGTAATTCATGTAAATTCTTTTTTTGCAATCAAGGGCAAAATGGTATGAAGTCAGAGGCAAGACTAGAATCCAGGGCTTTCTGTCTCCAAAAAAAACAACCTTCTATCTACTTATATAATGTTGTCTTTGCTACCAGAAGAAAAGCTAGAAGAGCTGTCTAAATTTAAAGAAGACATCTGGGAGTGAGAATAGAGTTTCTTTTAGTCGATTCTTATAGTTGTATATAGGTTTGATAGATAGGAATAGATAGTCAAGAGAAAGGATTCATTGGGTAGAATGTTTGAATAGTCTATCTAGGTTTCTTTGCTGTCACACAAAAAGTTAAAGCGTTTGAGTAAGAAATGCTAATAATATCCAATGAGGGTGTTGAAGATCAAGGTGAAAAGCTTGTAGGATGATAGAATGGCTTAAGTAAAAGAGAGCTTAGAGATTATTCAATTCAACTGCCCTTATTTTATAGATTTGGCAACTGAAGCTTGTTGATGTAGAAAAGTAACTTTTCTAAAGATTCCCAACTCATTACGTATCAGGGACAAGAACTCAGAATACTGCTGCACTGTACCCCTCATGTTCTTTTCTCCAGATGTTTGCAATATTATAAAAGTCCTTCACAATCATTCTGTAGTAAGGCAGTCTCTATTCAGCTAGAGTGAGGGAATTATCTTCTAATTCTCTTAGTGTTTGTCCTTGGATAAGCCTCTTTATTACTGATAACTCAATACACTTGCTTTTAAGGGCTCTAGTCATGGGAAGACAGAATTTTGGGGAAACAGGGCAATTTTCTCTAAAGTAATTTTAGTGTCAAATAGTATAGAGTATATAGTTATAGGCAGAAATGTTTTTTTTCCTAATAGAATATATCTTGGAGAACAAAATGTTTTTCTTTTCCATATTTGTATCCTCCTGCATAGTACAGTGTCTGGCATATCTTATGTATTTAATAAATGCTTAATGATTGACTGGATGGATCATAAAAAATCCCTCTGTAGTTTTTGGCTTTTCAATTTTATAAGTCATTAAGGAGAAGCATCTATATTAAAGTCTTTTCCCAATGTCATCTGAGAATCCAAAGGTTCTTAAAAGTTCTTAATAAGTTCTTAAAAGATATGACAATAGAATACCAGTTATCTTACACCTCATCAATCTGGGGAAGGCATTGAGATTGGTCCCAAAGTTAACTTGGGATTGTTTCTTCAATATATTCACCTAGCTTAGGTCAAAATTTTAAATTATCATAATGTGGCCATAAGATAATGTCTTTTTTCCTGCTACAAATACTCAAGAAGATTATTATTGAATAGAAACATGGAAATGTGTTTTCGATGGAATACCTATGCTGAAAAAAATCATTGCTATCTAGAGAGAAAGGCATAAAAAGAAAGGAAGGAAGGAAGGAAGGAAGGAAGGAAGGAAGGAAGGAAGGAAG
>NW_025365379.1:0-1504 GCF_016433145.1 Gracilinanus agilis | reverse complement strand
ATATATATATATATATATATATATATACTAAATATTTGTTGTTCATCAAAATTGAATGTGACTGCAGCAAAGAGGCATAGATGACAAAAGGCCAAGTTTCTCTAGGATAGTGATAGTAAACCTTTAAGAGATGGAGTGATGGGCCCTGCCCCCACCCTATCCCCTAGACCAAGTGCCATACCCCCTACCTTGACCTGCCTTGCTCCCCTACACCAGACAAAGAAGGGAGAAAGCACTCCCATTGGACTGCTGGGCAAAGGGGCAGCAGAAATGAAGAATGTTCTCAAGTGCATAGAAAGGGAAGGAAAACAGTTTCACCCTGAGTCCCTCTGGCTTTCTAGTAACAAACTCTGGTGGGTGACTGCAGGAGTGCCCACAGACAAGTCTCTGTGTGCCCTCTTTGGCATGTGTATCATAGGTTCATCACTACTGCTCTAGCCCCACTTTCTCAAAGTCATTCCCCAAGCATTATAGTGTCAGGTCCATGACAATCAATAGCCCTCTCTTCCTAAGAAAGAAACCAGGTTTTCTCTGGCACTATGGATAAGGGATTGGGGAACCATTTTTTCTTATCACCAAACCTTTATCAATTGCCCCCTTAACAATCTGAATTTGCTAGGAAGAAATGACACAAAGTCTAATAATAATAATTATAATAATATCAATGTCCTTAACTGTGGTCAGTACAAGTTGAGATTTTCAATAGGAACCATAGAAGAAAAATATTTTTAATTTTAATTTTCCCAAAAAAAATATACCTAACATGTAAATGAAAGGAAAACTCTTCCTTTCTGTATACTGTCTCATGAGCATCAGAGAGCCCTGGATTCCTGTCAGGAATGGGGAGTGACTGCTTGTTCATTCCAGAGTCTAGGCTTCCAGGAAGTAAGTCCAAATTTGACTTTCCAAATTAGCAATAGTACTACAACCCACCCTGAATTAGCTCCCAGGATTAAGTTGACAGTTACAAAGAGGCACTTAGATGATTCCAAATAGCCTCCATCAGCCTCATCACTGAATCATGGCACTGATGTTAAGGTTATGCTTTATAGTTATTTAAAGCTAGGGGAACCACAAGTAATCTCCTAACATCCTGTACTATAGAAGCAGAATAAAGAGATGATCTTGTTTGTAAGTCTGGCAAAGCTACTGCAGTCATGAGCATCATGACTATTTGGAGGACAACTGAGAAACTGCTTTAAGTTAGCAGAGTACTATTTTATCTACTCTCATTTGAACCTTAGAACAACTCTTTGAGAAAAGTAATACAGGACTTCTTATCTCCATTATACAGATAAGAAAACTGAATCTTAGAATAGTAGTAACAGCAAGAGGCAGGATTTGAAACTATGTCTTCTTGACTCAAATGACAGCATGCTATTTACTATTCCATTTTTCTTTTCAGAGATATGGAAGAAGGAAGAATGGAAGGAAGAATGGAAGGAAGGAAGGAAGGAAGGAAGGAAGAAAGGAAGGAAGGAAGGAAGGAAGGAAGGAAGGAAGG
>NW_025365378.1:0-3957 GCF_016433145.1 Gracilinanus agilis | reverse complement strand
GAGAGAGAGAGAGAGAGAGAGAGAGAGAGAGAGAGATGTTGTGAGGAAGATTAGATTAGGTTTGATTAGGTATTGATTAGGTATTAAGTACATAGCAGGAAGGAGCTGGAGCTGGGAATTCCAGGTTGTAATGAAGGAGCAGGAAGAGGTGACTTGGCTCTGAAAAGGGACTCCATTAGTGGTGGGCAAAAACTGTTGCCAGCCTGAGAGACCTCAGAGCAAAGGACACCCTGCTTCCTGATTTTCCCCTGGGATCCTGAGTGGTGGCATCTAGCAAAGTGAGAAGATCATCAGTCCTGTGCCAGGGAAGAGGTGAAGTTTGAGATCTGGTGGACAGTGCTTCAAGCAAAACCCTCACAACCTGGTTCCTGAGATTACCTTGACTCCTGGCGTCCAGAGATCATCAGTGGATTGCAGTGAGAATCCCAAAGCCACAAAGCTCTAGCTGTACTCAAGCCTGGCAGGTTCCAGGTCTGAGGCAGAGACTCCATTTACAGCTCCTTGGGCCCTGTTAGTTTAGATCACTTAGATAAGAGTAGAATAAGTCCTCCCATTGCCCTGTGGTTTTATCCTGTAGATTGTAAGTATAGAAATCCCTTTCCCACCTTTTAGTCAAACATAATTAAAGTTGTTAAGTCCCTTTTACCTTGTCAGCCTGTTACTATACTCTGGCCTAGTGGAAGCTGAGTGACAGTTAAGATCAACTACCATTCCTGTGGAAATCCAGTAAACTCTGGTCTTTCCATCCTAGTCTAGTCTCTCATAAATCCTAGAGTGTGTTCCCACAAACCACTTAGTTTATTTATAATATCTCTGGTGACCCCATTACCTTACATATATTTCCCACAGAGAGAGAGAGAGAGATATATCTATACCTAAATCTCATCAAATTCAAGTTTTGTTTAGTTTCATTACCTATCAGCCCAATTCAAATCAGAGCTTAACTTATATTTCTAAAAATTTTTGAAGAAGGATATTTACATGTTTTCTGAACCAAATCTGAACCAAAGGTTTCAAACATTTTAAATCATATCATTAGAATCTGTCTTTAAAACACTTAAAAAAAAAAAACATTCAAGGGCAACTAGGTAGCTCAGTGGATTGAGAGTCAGGCCTAGAGACAGAAGGTCCTAGGTTCAAATCTGGCCTCAGACACTTCCCAGCTGTGTGACCCTGGGCAAGTCACTTGACCCCCATTGCCCACCCTTACCACTCTTCCACCTAGGAGCCAATACATAGAAGTTAAGGGTTAAAAAAAAACAAAAAAACATTCAAGGTAAAAGCAATACATCTCAAAAGCCAGTTCATAGGATGGAGCAGCAGAGTGAAAATAGAAAAAGAAAATACATTTAGGATGTTAAACACAGCATAGTCTATTTATGAGAATCTTGCTATTGAAACTGTTAAAAATTTGCAGAGTTTATGAGTTGCCTAAATATAAAAAAAATTAAATTTAATGCTAGACTTCCAAGTAAAGTTCACTAAACTATTACAGAAAAATAAAAAATAATAGACTCATATTTATTCAGAAGATATGTTTTTAGTAATTTATTCACAAATAAAATTGCAAGGAAACACAAAAATCATTATCTTTTCAATTAGAATATTTTGGAGTAAAGGAAAGAATTAAAGTGGCAAATTACTAAAGGTATCCATATCTTGCAGACTTTAATTTTTTCCAAGTTGTTAGAGGTAATGTAGTCTGCAGCAGTGGACAAATCAATGTTTAACAAATGTTAAAGGGGAGAAAGATGAATATTTATGTAACTTGTATGTAATTCAGAGAGAATTCCTTCAATATTACTGCAGTGAGTATTCATTAAGAAGTCAGCATTGAAATAGAAAACCATTCTCTTTTGGTCTGCCTTTTTATATCAGAAAAAAATGTATTTGTAAAGTGAATAAATGACATTAAATTTTAATGCCAAATATATATACAAAGAAGCTAGATGGCACGGTAGATAGAATGTCAGGCCTGGAGTCAGAAAGACTCATCTTCCTGAGTTTAAATCTGCCCTCAGACTCTTACTAGCTGTATGACCATGGGCAATTTGTTCACCTCAATTTCCTCATCTGTAAAATGATCTGGAGAAGGAAACAACAAACCATTCCAATATCTTTGCCAAGAAATCCCCAAATAGGGTCACAAAAAGTTGTACATGACTGAATAACAACAAAAACACTTAGAAAAGAACTAAATTACTAAGATATATATGATACATCTGTATATTTAAATACTAGGCTTTCAGGTCCAAAGTTTCTTTAGAAATGAATTGTCCATTTCAATAGGCAGGTCTTTAAATATGCACATGAAAAAAAAATCTAGAATTCAGAAAATTTACAGGCAAAATCTTATTAGCTGTATTGTTGTTGTTGAGGAGTTTCCACATGAGTTTTAGAATTTCACTCATGTCCCACTTTGTGACACCATCTAGGATTTTCTTGGCAAAAATACTGGAGTGGTTTGCCATTTCCTTCTTTAGTTCTTTAGTTCATTTTGCAGGTGAGGAAACTGAGGCCAAAAGGGGGTTATACAAATAGTAAGGGTCTCTGGTCAGAGTCAAACCCAGGTCCTCCTGATTCCATGGCCTGAACACTATTCATCATGCCTCTGTGGGTTTTGAAGTGTTGTGGCTGAGGAAACTACATTTCCCAGGGTGCCCCAGGGTCCCACCCCTCTACTTCCTGGTGTGTGATTGGTCTTGAGTGGACCAATCCCACACTAGGGGAGGGACCAACCCCACCCCTTATTTCCTGGCATGGGATTGGTCCATATAAGGACCGATGCACCTGGGAGGGGCCTTTGAATCTGAGAAGATTCAGAGGAGCTGGGGCTCTAATCAATTTCAACTAGGGAACTTGGGTGGTTTTGGTTTCTTTTATTTGAATAAAGTTTTTAAAAAAAGATCAGTCCGATAGTGTTTTCTTTTAGCTTCTTTTTCTACACCGCCTAGCTTCCCTTATTAACTGCATAACTTTACATTATTGTACACAGTGAAAATGGAAAGTTTGTAAATTTTAACTGAAATTCTATTCTCTCTTTGTGGACCATATTAATTTACCCACGACTACTTTCTCTGCAGCAGTAACAATTATGCTTAGTTTAAAGAAATGGATATTGTGTTTGGTATTAGATAGACCAGAGCCTGAATTATTGTTTTGATACTTAACTATTTGAAAATTATTTATGGATGTGAATAATAGTATTGACACTGCCCAGACTATTAGCAAAGAACAGAGCTAACATAAAATTAATAACTATTATGAATATGCCCCTTATATTTATAATGAAAACAAAAAACTTCAACTAGCTTCAGTCAGCTGGATAGCCAGATTGGTTTGGTCTTGTTTAGTTTTTGAACTTTGGACTTTCTCTGATCTAGACCACTTCTATACACTGTTCCTTTGTTAGGACTTCGAGGATCAAATAGAACATATTTGATCTTTCCTTTTCCACACCAAGCTTTTGAATCCTTGAGGAAAGTTATCACAAAGGGAAGGAGCATTTTAGAGAAGAAAGAGCAAAGAGTATTGGAACTGGAGTCATAGAACTTGGTGAGCTAGTTACACATTGCTTGCTAGGATGATTGGGCCAATTACTAGCTCTGACAACAGGGCATTGGTATGTCCCTCAATCAAAGAATATAAACAAGCAGTTCTTAAAGAAGAAATATAAACTATCTACTACCATACAGGAAAAAAAAATCTATATCACTAATAATAGAGAAATGTAGATTAAAACAACTCTGAAGTTTTACCTCATATCCATAACACTGACAAAGATGACAATTATCTTAGGGGCTGTGGGGAATAGAATTAAAGTTCTATGTTATTATTATTATTATTTCAAAATGTCTTGTGTTGGAGAGACATGTCCAAGGGAAAGAGTAAATTTCTAGTTAAGGTCTCCTTCTCTCTCTCTCTCTCTCTCTCTCTCTCTCTCTCTCTCTCTCTCTC
>NW_025365377.1:0-12802 GCF_016433145.1 Gracilinanus agilis | reverse complement strand
ACTTAGTTTGTCCAGAAAACCTGTTTTTCCCTGGGGAAAAGTAGAAATCAGGAATGAGCTTTCCTGTGAAGGTCAGCCAGCTTAAAATAACAGTTAGGATCCATGAGAAAGTAACTCCCTATAGCTTCCTCACAGTCCAGGATAACATACATGATGGAAAGTCCCAGAGCCCACACTACTAACCAAAAAAACTTCCAGACGATAAAAGTTTGCTTACTTCACCAAGGTTATGTCTCATTTATGAACATTTGCTTCGTATGTGCACCCTATAAAAACTGCATTGTAATTTCAGTCAGTTCAGCCTTCACTAGGAAACTGCCCTGGCCAGTTAGGTACGATGGATAAATAAATATTGCTTCCACTAATTTGAACTTCTGGGTGTCTGGACTCGCTTTCTAAGGTAAACCACTTCGAACTATTTGTAATCCTTGCAACGATCAATTCTTCTAAATACCAGTTACTCTACATCATATAAAATGTCACCTATTTAGTTACTTGTCATAAATGTTAATATTTAGCTAAAATTTTTAGTATCATCCTCATGGCTGCTTTCTAGGCTGAGAATGGGGCCGTTAACAACAAAGAATGGCATTCAGTATGAATTTATAGTCTTTTTCCATAGTAAAATTTGGTAGTAACAAATCCATTGTTACAGTTTCATGAACAAGGGCAGAAACACAACAAAACATCATGTTCTGTGAGATAAGGCAACATATATGTGTCATTAGAGTAATTCATACCCCTTTGAGTACAAAGTACATTTGTGAAATATCTCTTGTGTATAAAACATGTCCTCTCAGGACCAATCTCCTTTCTTGGATCTAGAGCTGAAAATTCCTTTAAAGATGAGACATCTACTCTAACCTTCCACATTTTATTGATGAAGAAATTGGGATCCTAAGGTCTTGCCCAAAGTTAAGTCCAGTAGCTAATTGTTAATCCACCGAAACTGGATAGAAATGGAAAATAATGGCTCAAAGGAAAAGGGGAAAAAATTGTAAGTTTAAATTTAAAAACAAAAGGAAAAGAGTGAATGTTTCCAAGAACCAGACTTCTTGGACTGATAATCATTTCTTTGTACCCCCACCAAAGTTGCCTAAGTTTCTCTTCTAACACTCCCACTATAGAAACAAAGGAGAGGTTCATTCTGCTTTCCCTTCATGCCCTTAGAAGGCCATTCGACATGGCTTTGGCTTTTGGAGAAGAAACCTTCAACACATGTTAGCGCAGTGATTAATTGGGCATCACTCAGCTGAGGCCACAGTGGCTGATAACGTGCATCAATCTCTTTCATTGCAATCACAATTTGCCTTAGGTTTAGCTCCAGAGGAAACCTGATTTCTCAATACAAGAAGTTAGGTTCCCCACTCATTTTCATTGGCTAGTCACATCCATCCCAAATGGCTACTTACAGACTTGCTAATTAAAGAAATTGGCTTAAAGTCCAAGCTTCTCTTCAAAAATGAGTGAAGATACCCAAAGATGCCCATTGTACAAACATGACTCAGGTCTGGAACAGGGAGTTTATTATCATACAGAAAAGGAAATACAAAGCAATAAAGGTTGATTGAGTAATTAGAAAAATCTAGTAGCTTATTACTATAATCAATAATGAGGCTAATACTATTAGGATAAAGTTTTTGCAAGGCTGTTAAATTAGTTCATATTCCACAGCTCAGTCCAATAAAAGAAATTAAAAAAAAAAAACATGCAATAACTTCTTTCTTGGAACACCCTCTACTGGCAACTCTTTTGATTACAGTCTGCCTGCTTCTACTGTTATTGCCACCTCAATTGCCTGGGTAATCACTACCCTGGCACTAACCCCTTCAGGCTAAAGACTGCTGCTTGGTGCCAGGGAAGGAGAAAGGTCAGCTGCTTTTCAAGATCTCGCAGCCAGTGCTGACTGGAAGCTGAGCTTCTTTTCATTATCCATTAAAGGAATTGATTCAAAGTCCTACCTAACTCCCAGCTGAATTGTGAAATAGATGGGACTGGCTTCAGCCTTCTTTCTACTGAATTCTGAGGGAATAATAGGAATCTATTCCTCCTGTTTACTATACAAGATCAGTGTATATATACACACACACACACACACACACACACACACACACACTTAAATATGTGTGTGTCTATATATCTACCTGCACAGACATCTGTCTGTAGGTTGACAAATAAAAAATTTGGTGAGCACCTAAATCTTTCTGTGATTACAGTCATCAGAGGCTAAAGCTATGGGAATTTGCCTTTGATCCCCTTTAGAGAGGGAGATTCTTTCCCTTTGCAGTTCTGAGTGTGAAGAGTAACAGGGAAAGGATCAATAAGACTATTTGGATTTCTAGGCGCAGGACAGAGTTCTAACTAAACCATAAATATCCATAAACTCCCTAAGTTCACTTTCCCAACTTTCTACTTGCACCAGCAGGTTGAATTCCCTAGAGAGTAAAGGATTATGTCTCCCCACAGAATTCTGGAAATAATCCTGGGTATATTATCATTCATGAGTATTAATCGAGTGTGCTTCCCCAATATCAATTATCCCGTTAATATTAATTTGCCTTTACAATTTATAGGATATTTGCTAAGAATTTTTTAGCAAAGGTAGAAGTTACAAAAAACAATGGCCAACACCAAAACCAAGGACATATTCTCCCCTGTGTACATATTCAGGACAGAGGGAGAATGGGCTCAAGTACATACATCCAGAGAATGCATATGGCCAAGAGGTACCTACTGGTTCTGGGAGTTCTTTTTCTTCTTTGAAGACCTCACCAAGTTCACTTTTATGGGTGGTATAACTAAGTCACTCATTTATTCAGCTTCTAACTCCTTGCAAGTTAAGGTGTCTCAACCCCTGGGTAAATCCATTACTATGCTGGGTCAAACAGATCGCAGTTTAGAGTTGATTTCACTCCAGATTCAGTTACTCTGGTTATTGGCTTGTGTTGCTGAGAGAACCTCTGAAGGTTCTGTTGTGAGGGTTATTTAGCAATTAATTTAGTATTAGTGTTGGACCTAGCAGGAAGGGCTGGAGGATTCCAAGATGGAATGAAGGAGCAGGAAGTGGAGCTTGTGCTCTGAGAGAGACTCCATTAATGGTTGGGATATAACTGTTGCTAACCCTGGGAGATCTCAGAGTTAGGAAAAAACTGCATCCAGATTTCCTGGGATCCTGAGAGGTGAAGGCTTTCTACAGTGGACATCAGACCTGCAGAGCAGCACCAAGTGGGGAAGTGGTTTGGTATCTGGTGGACAGCATTTCAAACTCACTCTCCCTACCTGGGTACCTTGGATCACCTGGTGGAGTTGGCTCTTGGCATCCTGTGACCATCCTTGGATTTACTGTGAGACCCCAAATGAAAGCCAACCTCAGGCCCTTTAGCTGAGATGACCAAACCTGGCTGGAACCAGGTTTGGAGTTTTCCCTGTGACTTCAGTACTGCTTCCTTTGGGCCCTGCCTGGCTTAGGTCAATAGAATAGTGTAGTCAAGTCCATCCCTTGCCCCTGTGGTTTGCCCTTAGGTTTCAAGTATAGAATCCCTTATTCCCATCCTTCATTATTATTTCCCTCAATTGAACTGTATAAACTTTTACCTTTGCCTGCTGGTTCCATAGACCCTGGCCTAGGGTGGCTGAGTGACTGTTGGGCCAACTGCTATCCCTGTGTCAGTTAAAAGCTTGGCAGTAAACCCTGGTCTCCCTATCCTGGTTGGTCCTGTCTCTCCTTCAACCCAGTGTGAACCCACAAACCATTTAGGTTACATTTTAATAATAATAATAACATCCCTGGTGCCCCACCTTTACAGTTCTTACAATTTTTTGAGGACCACAAGGTAGTAACTTGGGTCAATCCATCTTTATAAACTCATTTACCTAAGATTAGGAATAATCACAACAGAAATTGGCACCTTTTACTCAGGAACCCATGGCAGCAGGGCAGGAAGATGAGATGGCCAAGGCTACTTCTCCACTGTAATGTCCTCTACCCAGAGACTCCTGGCTCTTCCTTCTGTAAAAAATCACCAGAGCTCCAGAGAAAGAACTGTCAGGGTCCTCTTTCACATCAGTGTATTTATGATTTTATTTTGGTGTTTTGGTGATGTATGACTTTGCTCTTACAACAATGACCAGTATAGAAGTGGCTTTTGAGTGACAATAAAAAAATGGAAAAAAAATCAAAACCACCAGAGAAGAAAAAGTGCCAATAGTATTTTCAACATACCAGATAAACTTATCAGACTGTATAGCTTTTTTAATCCTGAGTCATCTTTCTTCTTATTATTTCATGGAGTTATTCCTGTATCCCAGACTATAAAGTATGCAAACAATTCCCTCATTTTGTAGATATGAAGGATCTGAGGCCCAAAAAGATTAAGTAATTTGCCCAAGACGAAATGAATAAGAAACAGAGCCAAGATTCTAATTCAAGGTCCTCAGAGTACAGATTCAGGGTCCTTTCCTTTCCTTTCCAATATTCTCCTCCTATGTCTCAGATGGATAGTGAGATCGTATCAATGTAGTCACTCAAGGCTCAGCCAAAAGCCATGGTGGGGCTGAAGAGACATGGCCACTCTTTTCACATTTATCTCAGTGACAGCCAAAAGTACTTCATTTTCTAGGAAATCTTCCATGAGTCCCCACAGAGTGATGGGCTCATACTTTCACAGCTCTAGTCATTCAGAGAACAGCCAGGAGAGGTGTCGACAGGCTCCTAGGCACTGTAAAAATGATAGGCCTTTGGGACAAAACGCCAGAAAATACTTATCTTTCTAAACATAATATGAATATTCAGAATTGCATCCATTTCTCCACTGGCTGTGCCTGAGACTGCTCACTTTGTCTGAGGTCCTATTACCTAACCTATAGATAAGGAGACAAGTATTACCAAGGAGGAACAGCTTTGTTCTTCCCAGCCTTTCTACTAATGTAAATTGTATGGGACTCAAATTCTCAATTTTCCTTCAAGTTAAATTAGAATCAGAAGAAAATTTCAAGAATATCTCTCATGTTCATTCCTTCATTCATTCAAGAAGCATTTAGTAAATACCTACTATCTGCAAGGCACCATGCTTCATGCTGAGAATAAATGAAGAAACCAATCCTTGCTCGTAAGAAGTTTACATTCTTATAATAAAATAACAAACCAAAAACCTTTAACAAAAAACGTTTTTAGCTTTGTTATGTTTTATAATCCATTCAAGAAGAAGCTACTGAACAGGATGATTTCAGACTAAGAAATAAATTCACTTTTAAAAAAAGAACTATGTAAGCATATTCCCCTCTTATCCCACCCCATCAGAGCCATGGTTCTCCCCAGATATAGATAAGGTCCTCAGAGGAGTGACTGCCACCTTTAATTCTAAGGGTAATTCTGTGTCACTATTTCTAACATGGTAGCTCATGAGCCCCTATTGGAGTGCTTCCCATTAATAAGAACACTCAATTGGATATTAGAAAATAGTATAACAAGAACAGGAAGAGGGTACCATTTCTCAAAAAAAAAAATCATGAACTCTCCCACAAATGCACACAGATTCAATAGAAGCATGAACTTAAAAGACATTGTTAGGGAGGCACATGGGTAGGGAACAAATGTAGCTAAGGCAACTTAACCCTGAAACTATAGTTTTATAGGGCTTTAATATCCTTTCTCTCCTAGAGAATCTTCATGAAGTTTACTGAAGAACATGATGTCTAGGAAGATGATGAATGGGTTGCTTAGTTGCTGGGCTGACTCCTCCAAAAAGCACAAGTGTCTCTGTTGAATGAATCAATCTGCTGGACTCTTTGGGCTCGCTTTTCTGCTATATCATACTTTCCTCTTTTGTTTTTAAAATAGGAATTTACACAAAAGAAGCTTAACCCAAATTTAAAAAAAAATTTTTTTCTTCCTCTAGTCAAACTGCTTCCAAAAACAGAGTTCCATTAAAATCCATGTCAGGATTATTAGAGACTTTTTCTGGCTTATTTAGATAATGTGTCTCTGTTTCCCAGTCTTTAAAATAGGAGAGGGGGAGTAGATGATTTTGAAGATCCCTTTCATCTTTAACATTTCTATGAAACTATTATTCCCAAATACAATATAATCAATTGACCATTTTCTCTACAAAATGATGAATGACTAAGTTAGCACCAAAGTAATTCTTTAAAAACTCAAGCAACGACAATTTTGGTATAAAATATACATTTACTCCTGACTTTGAAATGTTTCACATAAACTGTTACACTCAGAAATCAGGGTATAGGATAGATTGAATGAGTGAGAGCCTTTGAACAAAATAAGTCCCATTCACTATTTCAAAGTATAAGACATATGGAAAATCCCGAATTTCTGAATTTCTAAAATGATACAACATCTCTTCATCATATGTCTGCACATCTGCATGCCTGATATCACAATGAAAATTGATAAGTTCACTTCCTTCCTCTCTGAGCAGAGTTTTTTTTATTTATTTAAAAGATTTTTCCATGGTTCCATGATTCATGATTTTTCCCTCTCCCCTCCCTGAGCTGACAAGCAATTCTACTAGGTTGTAAATATATCATTGTTCAAATTCTATTTCTATATTATTCATATTTGCAATAGAGTGATCTTTTAAAACCAAAACCCCAATCTTATCCTCATCGAACCATGTGATCAATTTTATGTTTTTCTTCTGTGTTTCTATTCTTTCTCATAAGTTCCTCTGAGCAGAGTTATAACTAATAGGATCACTGGGATAAATCCCAAGCCAAAAAATTTAGAAAATTTAGAAAAAAACAAACTATGCTTTATCTCTAAAAAGCAAGAATGATAAGGAAAACAGGAAGCTATCAAATAGAAATATTTCATTCCAAAAAGAGCTGATTCTTGGCCCAATCCTGTCACCTTCCCTTCCCCAAGATAGTCTCTCTAGTTTTGTAGACTCTACCTAGATTAAGAATATAGGTCTTTTTCTCCCCAAATTGAAATTGTCTTAAAAAAATTGATTTCAGGGCATGCTTCATGTTGCTTGTCAGAATTCCTTGTTATAGCTCTGTTTCTTAGGTAATGTAATAACATTGTACAGGTAGCCCCTAAAACATCTATATTGTAACTGGAGGTGATAGAAGAAATGGAACAAATGGTCTGGACATATCTTTTTACAGTTTCTGATTTAATACTGAATTGATTCAAACACTTCATTGCTTAAAAAATAATTAATTTACTAAAACAGGGACATATGGATGAATAGAGGTGCTGCCACATAATTAGAAATAATAGACCTTCTATAGTCACCATGTCAAAGTGTCTTTAAAACTTCCCAATGGATTTTTCACAGCCTAAAACCAGATGCAAAACTACTTAGGCCAATTTGTTAAAACTTGGTTAAACTCTCTGAAGTATAGCTCCTAGTTTTGCCTTTTTCTTTGTATACCTAAACTCTTTGCACAGTGCTCAACTCATAGTGGGTGTATAATAAAAGCTTTTTGGCTAATTGACTATAGTTAAAAAAAATAGAATTCTCTGCCCATTAGAAAACTATTTTTGGAAAATTACTTTTGTTGCTTCATCTTCAAAATTCATTACTCATGACTCAAAATATGAAATTAGTGCAATATGAAATCAGGAATGATATTTTTTTCTATACGTGATTTTAGCTATGTGGGAAACCTCCTCTGCAGATACAGATGGGCAATTATAGCCTTAGAGAGTTGCCTGAGGCACCTACAGATTAACAACTTGCCCATGATAACAATGATAATTTGTTTGATATACAGTACTGGGAACAAGGCCATCCCAAATCCAGCCTCTCTATCTACTATATATGCTGCCACTCAAAAAAATTAAACAATTAAAAACATTTTTTGTTTGTTTTTAGATTTTCCAAGTCACTAAAGTCTTTTTACTTAAAAAAAAATCCAAGAAGGAAGAATCACAAATAATATAGCCCTCAAAAGTATGGTCAGACATTGTTCCCAATTTTACTTTTCAATAAAAATAATGTATAGTTAGTTATTAAAGCAAAAAAAAGTTAAACAATGGGCGTTATAATTAAGTGGTAAATAATCCAACTAAAATGACAGCATAATAACCACCTCAGGCTGATGTCCTTGGTGATTAGTTTTTTTTTTCCCCCTCAGATTGGATTGTTCATTTATGAATTACAGCTCTCATTGATTATTTCTTAAATAACTCATACTAGTGCCTCATTAGTGGAAAGTAACAATTCTATAATAGAGTGCGTGATTATACATTTGGCTTGTCTACATGCACACACAGACCTAGAGAGTAACTTTGCATATATAGAGCAGACTTTTTTTTTTTTTTTTTTTTTTTAAGATTGGGTCTTCCCATCTCACCCAGCCTAGAAATGTAGAGGATATTCATGGACCCCATTCTGATTGACATGGGAGCTTTGACCATCTCTGTTTACCATAGTAGGACAGTTTACCCTTCCTACGGGCAATCTGATGGCCACCAGTTCCATGAATATTGCCATAGTAATGTTGAATGGAGACTAGACACTTGAGTGGCTTAAACTATTGTAGCTCAGAATTCCTGAGCTCAAGAGATCCATCAACTTTAGCCTCCTCAAAAGGAATATGCCATCATGTTCAGCTTATATCAGACAATTCTAAGAATGTTAATGCATTCTTAATATTAATTCTTAATCCTTAAAATTGCTTATGAGGAACCCCATATTACTACTCAATACTTTTTTTTTTCAATCAGCCTGGGTTATTGGATAGAAAATTGGCTTCAAAATCAGGACAACCTGGATTCAAGTCATCTCTTTGGAACATTCTGGCTATGAATCCTGGGCAAATCTCTTATCTCAATGGCCTCAATATCTCTCTAAAGCTATAAATTACAGAGTAGTTGCTGATCAGCTCAGGTAGAAGGGATTTCTTCATTCTGAGTTCCTTACACTAATAATAATAATGCCAATTAATGTGATCACAGTCTATTAAAAATAAAGTATAACAAGGCATTCATTATTATTAAGGAAAAATCTCTACTAGTCCTTGAAATTCTTATGGAATTAATCCTGCTGTCACAAAGCTGGACCGTCCTCTATGGGTAGTAATTTGCCATTTGATCCTTTTCCTTCTGCTCCCCACCCCAATCTCAAATACAGTGCCATTGTCCCAAAGAAAAATGGACATCCTGCAGAGAAAGAGAGAGCACCATCAGATTTTTCAGCACGAATGAAGGTCAATTGAACATATTCAGAATATACTAAATTATCTTAAGACCGACTATCTAAACCAGTGGTTCCCAAACTTTTTTGGTCTACCACCCCCTTCCCAGAAAAAATATTACTTAGCCCCCTGGAAATTAATTTTTTTTAATTTTAATAGCAATTAATAGGAAAGATAAATGCACCTGTGGCCATCACCACTTCCCTGGATCTCTGCAGCACCCATGAGGGGGCGGTGGCACCCACATTGGGAATCACTGATCTAAACTCATAACAGCTCTCTCTTGTCTCTATTAATGTTCATTAGCAGCTCCCCTGGAAGTTCAGTTAGAAGTTGACAAAGAAAGTGAATAATAAATGTTTGCTGAATGTTTTTTTTTTAACTAAAAATGTCCCAAACTTATGAGAAAGAATGCTATCCACATTCAGAGGAACAACTGTGGGAGTAGAAACACAGAAGAAAAACAACTGCTTGAACACATGGGATGATGGGGATATGATTTGGGATGTAGATTCTAAACGACCACCCCAGTGCAACTATCAATAATATGAAAATAGGTCTTGATCAATGATACATGTAAAACCCAGTGGAATTGCATGTTCCCTATGGGAAGGGAAGATTTTGGAGGAGAGGAAAAGAACATGAATCATGTAACCATGGAAAAATATTCTAAAAAATAAGGTAAAAATGAAAAAATTCTGATTAAAAAAATAAAATAAAAGTTAGTCCCAAATCTATCTATTTTGGTACTTGTTAGAAAGTCTGGTAACAGGGTTTGGTGAAAGAGCAAAGGTTCCAGTTCTTTGTTACAACAAAAAGAGCTGTTATAAATATTTTTTACATGTAGATCCTTTCCTTGGTTGAAGAAATTATGGCATGTCTAAAATGGAATATTATTATGCCATAAGAAATGAAAGGAAAGGTTTCAGAGCAACCTGGGAAGGTTTTCATGAACTAATGTAAAGTGAGCAGAACTAGGACAATAATTCATACAATAATAACAGCAGTATAAAGACAAATAACTATGAAAGTCTTACCAACCCCAACTAATCCTATGACCAAACATGATTCCAGAGAACCAGTGATGTGAACCAAGATACCCACCTCCTGAAAGAGATGTCATAGAAGCAAGATGCAGGAAGAGACATGTTTTTGGACATGTAACCCAACATTGAGCATGCTACAGGCAGGGTTTCTTTTTTCCTTCCAATGAGGCATTGGGAGAAGTTGGAAAGGAGAGAAAATAAATACTCATTAATTTAAAAAATTAATATAAAAATTAATTTGGAAGCACAGTCATTCTTTTAGATATCTAAATAACAATAGAAAAGAGACATCAGGAAATGTAGGTGATAGAAAAAAAGTTATCAAAATTTTACTTAAATCCTAAAAAAAAAACTTTTGAGATTAATAGAAAATTATCAGTCTGGGAATTTCAGTGGTATGATTCCCTTTGCCCTAGGTCATCCTGTGTCTCTCTTTTCCCTCTCACCAAGTAATCTGTGAACAGAAACTAGAAGGACCTGAAAAGTCTGAAATTCAGATAAATTAGATGAGACACAACTTTTTAATGACTGCTCACAACTTGCTGGTACATTCCACTTGATGTGGAGGTCAGGAATAGGGAGGGAAGGGACACACAAGAATCCAGCTCATAGCCCCAATGCATCCATCCTCCCTGATGTGCCACCCCCAAATAATCAATATGTAATTGTCCTAAAAGCTGGAGGAGGGCTCCCAAGCCCTTCACTCAGTCTGGCATGCACTGACACACTCTCTCAAACAATGCAATACACAACTACTGAAACCATTCTCACTCTGAACTCACTCCAAAATCACAAATACAATTTAGCTCTGGTTCTGAGCTACAGTACTTACCAATCCAAAAGTAGTCTCCTCACAACCAGATAACCACTATTCACAGGAACTACTCCCCAAAGCTAAATCACTTGTAGAATCAATAGTACTGACTTCTCCTTGCAGCCTCCATAGCTATTTCTCCTTTCTCCCTTTCTTAGTCCCATCGTATTCTAAATATTCACAACCTCTTTCATCATGGGACTCATGAGATGTGGCGATGGAGGTGGTGCTGGTGGCAGTGTAGCGAGATCATAGCCACATCATCACTGGCATGCTGTTCAGTTCAGACCAACTCTTTCTATTTTTATACTTTTAGTATAAGCATTTCTATCTCGGAAATCAGCAGGGCTTGATTTATTGTTTTATTGATTTCTAAACTTAAGAAAGTGATGCAGACTTCCAGAGATAGAGACAAGATGGCAGATTAGGAAGCAGCCAAGCTCTCTCAATATTCTTCTCTAAACAACTTTAACTCCCCAAATCAAATTCTGAAGTGGCAAAGCCAACGTAAGGTTGAGGTGAGACATTTTCCCAGCCCAAGACAACTTAGGAGGGCAGAAGGAGATGTCTGTGACCCTGGAATGGGGGAGGGGGGGCTGGCCCTGAATCCATGTGGTGGCAACTCCAACGATGGGCCTTGGAGGCAGCAACAGCAGCAGCAGCAATTTTGAGAACCCTCAAGTCAGACATAGTAAGGGGATCTGGAAATTGGTCAGAAAGATTACATGGAACCTCTGTGTTAGCAGTGGGTGCAGGACAGTCTTTCATAGAAGATGTACCTAGAACACTCTGGGTCCTTTCTTATCTCGTGTAAAGCAGTACAAAACTCAGACCCTTTTTCACTCTTCCTACATGACCAGCCTGCCTCCTTTTCTGGTTAAACACATCAGTAAGAATGTCTTATATACATTATCACAAAATCACAGATATTACTCATTTGAGAATGCTCTAAAGTTGCCTCTAGGATTTTTCAGGTCTCTCTCCTCTCCAGACTGTCTTCCACAAAGTTGCTAAAATGATTTTCCTAAAGCACAAATCTAATCTTGACACTTACCAACTCAATAAACTCCAAGAGCTCCCTACAACTTCTAGGCTCAAATATAAACTCTTCTATTTGATGCTTAGTGACCTTCAGAGTCCAGCCTATTTCTCCTAGCTTATCATACTTTAATTCCCTTCACATATTTTACAATTCAGCCAAACATATTCTTGTTGTTCATTTGTTTATTGTTGTTCATTTGTCCATTATTGTTCATTCAATGAATTTTTTAAAGTTTAAGTGTTCTTTTATATTATGAACCTAATAAGCCTCTATAGTACAAACATTACATAATGCAAAGAACAAAAAAGAACAAGTATATGAAATTTACCAAAGTAGCATAGCAACAAAATGCCCTTTTTATGTCCTTTCTGAACTTCCTTTTTCTTTTTTTGCACATTACAGTGTTTTATTGATGTTCTTTTAAAATATATATACATACATACATACATTTATATATATCAGTTCTCACTAACCCAGTGATGGGCAAACTACTGCACGAGGGCCAGATGAGGCCCCCTGAAATGTTCTATCCAGCTGCACGACATTATTCCTAATCTGACGAATATGATGAGTAGGATTAAATACAATGACACTTCGAAAGAGTTGCCTTAGAAACAGGCTGACAGATGAACATTTCCTTTCCTTTGACCCCCTCTTTAAAAAGTTTGCCCATCACTGCACTAACCCTCTTCCACCAATAGAAGTTCTATCTTTATTTTTATTTAAACAGATTTT
>NW_025365376.1:0-2717 GCF_016433145.1 Gracilinanus agilis | reverse complement strand
TTGACTCTAAACCCAGAATATTTTCCATTTCCTTCTCCCTCTTACTTCGTGTCAGTGGAGAAGAAATGAAGATTTTTTCCTCTCCATACTATTTCTTTTGTGTTTTTTTAAGTCATATACTCCTAATGGATACTAATAAATTAATAAAAGAAATCTATTTTTAAAGCACTGCACTTGGGTGGGTGCCCTCTATCCCCTAATATTTGGGAAAAAACAGATTTGGAGTTTGGGAGAATAGCCAGTTGAATGGCATATATGCCTCATTCTTGAGTTGTACAGGGAAAGGAAGCCTGAGAGTCATGCAGTCGGGAACAGTAGTAGAAAGCCTCAAGTTTCTTTTCTCTAATGAACTGGGAACCTCCCTGTTCTCTCTCTCTGTCTCTCTGTCTCTGTCTCTGTCTCTGTCTCACACACACTCTCTCTCTCTCTCTCTCTCTCTCTCTCTCTCTCTCTCTCTCTCTCTCTCACACACACACACACACGCACACACACACACACACACACACACAGCCTCCCCATGCCAGGATCTCACAAGACCTTTTCATATAATACTATATGATAATAGGGGAAGAAGACTAAATTTTTATTTTGTTGTGAAGTTTTAGTTGTGTCCAACTGACTCAATGCAATTCTATCAAGATCTGTGAAAGAACTAGTTGTAGGATTTTGTTACAAGTTAGAATTACACATAAATAGTATTAAAAAATGACCATAAAAACATAGCCTCTCATAGACCTTGCTGGCAACTTTCCATATCAGTTTCTCCAAATCCTTCAGACTTCTTTTCCCCTTTTCTTTAGTGATTCCCAACTCCATTTACATTCAACTAATTATTTATGTCTCTGGATGTTATTCTCTTTTCTCTGATCTCTTCCAACTTTCTTTAAATCCTTTTATGATTTGTCACTTTCTTGTCCTCTTGAATCAGCCAACATGCATTTATTTAGACAGTAAATCATTATCACCACCAACTACTACTAGCTAGCCAGTATTTATGGAGCATTTTAAATTTTGCAAAGCACTTTGCAAATATTTCAGTTGGTTGGTCCTCACAAGAACCTGGGAGTTGCAAGGATACCATTATCCCTATTCTTGTCTTCACTTTACATATAAAGAACCTGAGAGAGGGGGGAGCTGAGTGGAGAGGCCATTGACTTGGCCCATGTAGAAAGCTCAAAATTAAGTCCAACACCGCCCCACCTAGCGGCCTCGGTTTTGTCCCAGGCATTGTACTGACTGCTGCAGGCACAAAGAAATATACATTGTACATAGGTGCAGATCCATACTGTTCTTGACCTCAAGGAACTCATATTATTAGAATGGGGGAAACCATGCAAATAACTACATTAAAATTCGTTAACACAGCATCCACTGGACCCTCATTGCTATTGTTGTTCAGTCACTCAGTTAGTTACGTCTGACCCTTTGTGATTCCACAGTGGGTTTCCTTGGCAAAGATACTGGAGAGATTTGTCAGTAGTTTAGATGAACAGAGGGTAAATGATTTGCCCAGGGTCACATAGCTAGTGAGTATGTGAGGCCAAATTTGAACTAAGGTCTTCCTAACTCCAGGTTGGGCTATCTAACCACTGAGCCACCTGTATGCCTCCTCAATGCTATTAGACAAATCTAAATCCTACACTTTCCTTATCAAATCATTATCTCATTCTCCACAGTGGTCTTTCCAAAACTTTTCACCTCTCCTCAAATTTCCCATGGCTCTCTTTGCCTCCACCTTCTCAGCTAAGAATGTTGCCTCACATTTTATAGGAAAAAAAATGAGAGGGGGCAGCTGGGTAGCTCAGTGGATTGAGAACCAGGCCTAGAGACAGGAGGTCCCAGGTTCAAATCTGGCCTCAAGACACTTCCCAGCTATGTGACCCTGGGCAAGTCACTTAACCTCCATTGCCTAGCCCTTTTTACCACTCATCTGCCTTGTGACTAATACATAGTATTAATTCTAAGATGGAGGATAAGGATTTAAAAAAAAAGGAAAAGAAGAAAAAAATGAGGCCATTCATGATGACCTTCATCTTCTCCTCTCATCTTCATCTTGAGTCACCCAAATGCTTTCTGCCATTATTTCCTCTTTCATTCCTATCTCAAACAAAAATGTGACCTTATTCCTTACCAAGCATCACCTCTCCTCCTGCACAAGCAATCCCATTCCATCCAGACTGATTGCCCCCTCTGTCATCCCCATTTTTTCACTTATTTTTAGGCTTCCCTTGACAATGGGCCTACAAACATGTCTATGTTTCACTCATTCTCAAAAATCCTTTATTTAATCCTTCCATTCCCACTTAACTCTTATTCTATATCTCATCTACCCTTTATGGCCAAACTTCTTTAAAAAATGATCTACAATGATGCCTCTACTTTTTTTCCTATTACTCTTTTCTTAAAGAGTAAGCTGGCTTACTTGTCATTATACTTTATAAAACCACTCTCTAAAAATACCAACGATTCCTTAATTGCCAGTTCCAATGGCACTTTCTGAATCCTCATTCTTTTTAATCCCACTGACACTTTTTTTTGAAGTTATGAAGATATTTTATTTTACCAATTACATGTAATAACAAATTTCCACATAAGTTTTTCAAAGTTTTATGATCCAAAGTGTTTTCTTCCTTTCCTTTCCTTTCCTTTCCTTTCCTTTCCTTTCCTTTCCTTTCCTTTCCTTTCCTTTCCTTTCCTTTCCTTTCCTTTCCTTTCCT
>NW_025365375.1:0-3402 GCF_016433145.1 Gracilinanus agilis | reverse complement strand
TATATATATTATATATATATAATATGTTTTACTTATTTCCATTTATCAGTTATTTGTCTGGAGGTGGACAAATACAGCTCTCTCAAGGCAACAGGAGCTTCATGTATGTCTGTGGGCAAATCGCTTTATATCTTTGGTCCTTATTTTCCTCATATATAAAATAAGAGCACTAAGTCATATGATTTCTCAGGCAATAAAATGTTTATATCACTGAATTTATTTTTCTGTTTTGTACCAGTACTCTCTGGCATACTTGACCTTGTTAAACCTTTGGTTTACATTTCTATCCCTGCTATCTCCATGATTTCTCTGCCACTTGTCTTCTCTCCTTTTGTCTATATTCTGAGGGAAGAACAATGATGAAATTGTTGTTTGTAGAATATTCTCCAATAGAATATAATCTCCTTAAGGTCAAAGATTATTTCATTTTTAGCTTTATATCCCCAACACCTAGTTCATTGCCTAGTACAAATTGAGTAAATAATAAATGCTCCATAATTTAAATTGGATGAAAGTTATTGAGTTCACTGTGTATAAATTGAAATTTTGTACCTTTGAACTATATCTCCCAGCATCCCTTTCCTCCTTCATCCCCACCTTGCCTGCTTAAGTTGTTTGTATTTAGTTGGTGTAACTCCGCCTCTCACGTTTTCTTCTCTCCACTGTGGTTAAGTTAGCTGCCTTTTTACTTTCTTTTTTGCTTCAAGTTATTATTAATAAATGTATTAAATATAATACTTGGAGTATCTGGATATTAATTTTTAATCTTACAAATGCCTCTACCTAGTTCCAGCCCATTCTCAAAATGAGGTAACTAATAAGATAGGAACAACACTCATATTAGTATAGAATTCCTGGTCTGTCATAAAGCAATTTTATTTCCATAAAGTAACTTCTCAAACATTGAAACATAGGATGTTAGAGACAGAAGGAGCCACAGAACCTAAAACATTGGAGCTATAAGGAAGCAGGTCATCTATTTCAAATTCCTCTTTTTACAAATGGAAAAATTAAAGCCCAGGAAATGGAAATGATTTGGACAAAGTCGCACTATTAATTAGTGGAAGATCTGGGATTAGAATTTGAGTTCCCTCTTAGATAACTTATCAATATTGCATTCCTTGATTCCCTATATCAAACTAAACAGGGGAGAGAAAGGTATAAATGAAAATCAAGGATAAAAAAGAAGCCTATGAAATCTCTGCCCTTACCCAGTTCTTTTTTTCCTGTCTTTCTTTTCTCTGTCTCGGTCTCTCTGTGTCTCCCTCTTACACATGCATACACAGGCAAACACACAACTGAAATTAAGTTTGAGTTAGGACCCATACAGTCTTTCCAGAATGAAATTCTAATCAAATAGAATCCCCTTTCTATGGACAACTCAAAATAGTAGAAATCATGATGATAACTGATACAGATATCTGAACTTTTAAATTTATGATAACCATTAAAATGGTCTCAATTTCTTCATCTGTAAAATCCCTTTCAGCTCTAACATTCTATAGTCATAATCCAGGGGGCCTAAAGTCCTAGCACATATTATAGCCTTCATGTTGACTTTGATGTGGTAGAGGGGAAGGTGTTCACTTGGGCCAGCCAATGCCCCCAGAATAAATGGTACATGGATTCATATCACCCCCAACAAAAACTGTTCTGTTTAGATTGGTCAGCATCCAGCCCTGGAGAGCTCTGAGACCAATTGAGCCCCAGGTAATCAGAGGGAAAAAATAGAGTTAATCTCTTTACAAATTCTTTGTTGGCATCAGCATTCAGTAAAGTTGGCAGATTTATTAATTATGAATAAATTGTTTTCACAGAATCTTAAAGTTGTAAGGGACCTCGAAGGTCACCTATTCTCATCTGTACATGTATAAGAATTTCCAATGCAACTTCACCAACGAGGGTTCATCCAGATTTTGTGTAAAGACCTCTCTCCTGGAAGGAAAAGCTCCCTCTGAAGGTACCTCAGTCCACTTCTGCATAATTCATTTCTCCCAAACCCACTCCTCTTCCTAACTTCCATATTACCATCTCAGGTACTACTATCTTTCAGTCACTCAGACTGATGACCTACCTGTCATGTTCAACTCCTCACTCTTTTTCATCACCTCTCCCAAATCTAAACGCTTGCCAAGGCTCACCAATTTTACCTTCATAAGCTCTCTCCTGTATGTTCCCTTATCTCCTCTGACATTGCCTCCACTCTAATATAGGCCCTCTTTACCTCATATTTTAGCTCTTATAATAACCTGCTTATTCATTTACTTGCCACAAGTCTTTCCCCAATATGGTTCATCCTTCACTTAGCCATCAAAATGATCTTCCTAAAGTGCAGGTCTGACCATATCCTTCCTCTCCATTCAATAAACTCCAGGGCTGCCCTTTCACCTCAAGGATCAAAGGTAAAGTCCTCTGTTTGATTTTCAGTGCTTTTCACAAGCTGGTCTCCCTCTCCCTTTCCAGTTTTCTTACATTTTACTCCCATGTCCTCTCTCTGATCTAGTGGTCCTAGCCAGTTTTCTTTTTCTCAAACTCCATCAAACTCTGTTTTCTGCCTCTGAATATTTTCACTGGCTGTTCCTCATGCCTGGAATTCTCTCTTTTATCACTCTGTCCTAGGCTCCTGGCTTCCTTCAAATCCCAGCTAAAATTCAACCTTCTACAAGAAGCCTTTCCTGAGACTTCTTAATGTTAGTGCCTGGTCTCTGTGAATTATCTTCAATTTACCCTGTGGAGAGCTTGTTTGTATATGATGGCTTGCAGGTTGTCTTCCAGATTTGACTGTGAGCTCCTTAAGAACAGGGTCTGTCTTTTGGCTTTCTTTGTATCCTCAGTGCTTAATATAGTGCCTGACACATAGATGAAGTTTAGTAAATATTTCTGACTGGCCAACAACAACTTAGTTCCTAATTCTATCTTTATAACATTTTTTCATATATGCTCCCTTCTCTCTTCTGATACTACCACCACCTTAGTGGAAATCCTTATCACCTAAAGCCTGGACTATTTCAGTAGCCTTCTTATTGGTCTCTCTGCTTCAAGTCTCTCCACATTCCAGCCCACCCTCCACTCAGCTATCAGATTGACCTCATTAAAATATGGGTCTGCTTAGATCAGCCCTACTCAATAAACTCCAGTGGCTTCCTGCTACTTCCTAGGTCAAATATAAAACCTTTGTTTGTCTTTCAAAACCCTTTCATAACTTCCCCTTTCCCATCTCTTAAAATCACTAGCTTCCTTCAAAATTTACCTCAAATGCCAATTTCCAAATAAGCTCTTTTTTGCTCTTCCCAAATGTTGGTGCCTTTCCTCTCTCCCAGATAAGGAAGGAAGGAAGGAAGGAAGGAAGGAAGGAAGGAAGGAAGGAAAGAAGGAAGGAAGGAAGGAAGGAAAGAAGGAAGG
>NW_025365374.1:0-4317 GCF_016433145.1 Gracilinanus agilis | reverse complement strand
GAAGGAAGGAAGGAAGGAAGGAAGGAAGGAAGGAAGGAAGGAAGAATCTGTTTTTGTTCCATAAAAATGCAAGAAATCTCAAAAGTTCCAGAGGAAAACTCTTTATATTGGATGGAGCCCCTGTAGTGGGTGGACAAGGGATGAACAAGGAGCCACAAAGGACAGTCAATAATCTGAATCCCTTGAAGGAATGGTAACATTAATGGGGCCACAGATCAACACCCAGTCATGGTAGTTTGTCATGGAAGATTAAAGATACTCTTCAGACAATATCACATGGGGCTGTCTCAGGAAATTTGTTGGGTTTTTTTTCTCACAGCATTGGAGTATACTTGTTTTTCACCATGCATACTCTTTTTCTCAGTAGTTGAATGCACAACATTATGCATTTGTGAGCTGCCTGCCTAAGATCAGGACTACAGCCTATGTCTAGAAAACATTCAACAAAGAGAAAATGAAACTGACCCTAATGGGTCTTGTTTCAGCCTTGTTTTATGTCAGATATGTAATCAACTGAACCATTCATGCTGTATTTAGACAGAAAATGACCTACTATGAGTTTATTAGTTTTCATTTATGATTTCTAAATTATACATGGAGAAACAACATAGAATAATGGATATAGCACTAGTCCTACAGTAAATCTTGCCACAAACCCTTACTACCAATGTGATCTTTTAAGTCATAAAGAAGGTACCTATCTATAGTCATCCAACATTTAGCACAATGCTCAGCACATAGTAGGTGCTTAATAAATATTTATTGAATTGAATCATAGAATGAATTTCCTTACATAGGAGTTCAGTTTATTCATGAAATCAAAGTACAATTCCCAACTCTCTGATAAATATAATCACAGAATTATACAGCTAAAAAGAACCTTAGAGACCACCTAGTCCAACTCCCTTACATTGTTTTAATTCAATATAATTACCAACCTTAGAAACTAATCTGATTCTGCTAATGATGGTGATGGTGGAAATGATAAAAAAAAAAAAAAAGGAGAATGAAACAATAGAGTAAATGAAGTCTTGGAATCAAAGGACATGACTATCACTTTCTACTTGTGAGACCTTGAATGGGTCATTTGACCTCTATGAATTTCAGTTTCCTCATCTGTAAAGTGAGGCGGTTGAATTAGATGACTTCTAGTGTCCCTTTCATCTCTGGAACAATGATCTCATAACTCACATTTCTTTAGAACTTTGACACATGGTGAGGGCATTCTGTAACACAGAATGCCAATGATTAGCCTAGAAAAGGAAAGGGACTTCCATTGCTCTCTCCCCAATTTCTTTTCTGCATTTCCTTTACTAGTTAATTATTACACTAAAATAATTAACCCCACCCACAAGCCTGCCCTATGGACATCAGTTGATTCTCCAGTTTACTTCTATGAATTGCTTTGATAGCCACAGCATCTCCCTCTCCTCTCAGTGGAAGATTTCTTCCTTTCTGCCATCTTGGTATCTCTTCCTATCTTCCTTGTGTGTGTGTCTCATCCTTTCATATCAGTGTACCTTGGGAAGCCTAGAATTTATTAATGCTTAGGTGTTCTACTGTTATATATAAAAAACTAGCTAATGTTATATTTGGAACTTGGGTCTCTTGATTCCTGGCTCTGTGACCTTTCCAATACATCAAGTAGAAAAACAAAGACAAAACAGAAAGCTGAGGAACAATGTAAAGAAATTTCACTGATTTCTATGACATCACTGGTTCTAGAAATCAAAATATTTAGTGGATATTTTTTAATATCACTATATGTTTAGAACCATAACAAAGTGGGGCATAGAAAAGAAATTTAAAACATGGATCCTAATCTTGTGCATCTTACAATCTAGTTGGGGAAGTAATATTAATAATAATGTAAGGTTTATAGGGCACTTTCCTCACAAGGCTATAAGATAATTATTGCAAGTACAGTATTATTATTCCCATTTTCCAGAAGCAGACTGAGGTGTAGAATGATTGAGTTCACCAAGGAAGCTAGTTATCGTGGTGGTAATAGTTGGAATCAGAAAGATTGAGTTCAAATCTTGCCACATGTACTTATTATTCATATATCCCTGGGTTAGTTACTTAACCCCTCTTGGCTGGTTTCCTCATCTGTAAAATAAAGAAGTTGAACTTAATGGTTTTCAAGGTCTCTTCAGCTCGAGATCTATGATCCTATAAGCGTTGCCCTGGGTCCGTGTTGGCAAACCTATGGCACATGTGTCTCTGCAAGCCAAAGGGAACTGCTCCATTCTCCCTCTCCATAGCACCTGAGGACATCTCTTACATGCCCTGCCCTCTGCCCAGCCATCCATTGTGAGAGCACTTCCTCCCTCCACTGCCTGACTGTCTGGAGTAATGCAGGGTGGAGATGGAGGAGGGGGGCTCACAGACAGCTTGAGGGTGCAATTTGGCCATGGGATCTCTAAAAGGTTCACCAACACTGCCCTAGGTCATTCAACTAATAAGTTTTATAGTCAACATTTGAACTCAAATATTTTGACTCCCTGCCTGCCTAATGAGTTTTCCAAATTGCATCAAAACAACAGTGAATAATACATGAGATCAAGGAGAACTAGAGTAAGCAATGAAAACTTCCTAGAGGAGGTAGGACTTGAACTAGGCTTGGAAAGTGAGATTAAAACCTAGGACAGAGGACACTCAGAAGTGTGCAATGTGAGTAAAGGCCAAGAATATGGTATGTTTGGATAGCAAAACCATCCTGATTACAAGAGTATGTGAAGAGACCATGAGAAATAGTTGAATAGGTACAATGATTAAAAAATAATCTCATGGGGTTGTTGTGTTTTTTTTCAGATTATAATCATTTGCTTGAAAATCTATCCTTTCTAAATGCCATCTATGTTTGTGACCACTACAATGGACCGTGTAGCTGCAGAGCCAATAGGGCAGGACAGGAGTTTTCTGAGAGTTTGGTAAAATTCCTAGCAAAACATTAGTTTATGGTGCTGACGCTTATTTTTACATATGAGAAAGATTAAGTGAACTGGTTAAGAGCTTTGCCCCAGATCTTAAGAAATTGTCAGGAGAGCCAGGATTAGAGCTTGGGGTTTTTGAGTCCCAAAGAATTAGACTCTATAAAACCTTGAGCCCTCATTAGGAAGCCTATTTTCAAGAACCAAGGAAATGCAATGTTGTTCAATGTAGTTGAGGAAGGATTGAGTTTTATCAGAAAACAAAACCCTGAGTTTTGCATATCTCACCCATAACCCCCTTGGGCTGTCTGGCCCTCTGTTGTTTTTTAAACTCTCCATTAAGTTCAGGAACATTGAGCAGGGATGCCTTTGAGAACTGAGCAATTCATGGAAGGAACATACACATGTATACACATGCAAGTATATAAGCACAAACACATACACACACACACACACACACACACACACACACACACATATGAAATGACCTAATGCTAGAGTTACATGAAGGGCAGGAGAGCCCTTTTTTTAATTTAATTATGTTCAATATCAGTTTGTTAAGAAAGCTGAGCTCAATTGAGAAAGCCTTTAAAATCACTAACTGTTGTCCCAGAAAAGTACTTTCTCTTGGCTGGCTTTTTGACAGATTACAAAGGACAAAGAGAGCCTGAAGACAGGGACCTGTCAGTCCTGCTGCACAAAACGTCAAAGAAATCCCATGGAGAATGTTACTCCCCCTCCCCTTCTGCTTCTTTCTCTTTGTCCTTGAAGGGTCTTTACTTTCTCTGTGTGTATGTCTCTCTCTGTCTCTCTCTCCCTCCCTCTCTTTCTCTCTCTCTCTGTCTATCTCCCTCTCCCTCTCTCTCTAATTTTTAAACAAACTGTCACTCTTCAATAGTCCCAGCCCTCTCATTCTATCCCTTCCCCACTGCTTAATACTTTCGAAATGGGTCTCAAATACATTCACCTTCTAGCATCCTGAAGTTGGGCCATCCAACTTTGGTCATGAGTCACCACTTTCCCCAGCAATGGTTTGCTTCCCTCTCCAGCCCCACACCCCCACCTTCCTCAGCAATAGAAGTCTCTGAAGCAACAGTCTGAGTTGAGAGAGATAGTTAGAGGCTACCTGTGTGGTCCAGAAACAGGCAGCAAGGACCAACTAGTGGTGAAAAGGTTAGACTTTAATTGGTCTCTTGTTGGCTCCTGCCACTTTTCCCCTCTCCTCACAGCCTGTGCAACATGGCAGGTAGTTCACCAGATAGTACAAGTTATTCACCTCTACAGACTTGCAATATACTCTCCTAAATCAACATGCTCTCTCTTTCTTTCTCTCTCTCTCTCTCTCTCTCTCTCTCTCTCTCTCTCTCTCTCTCTCTCTCTCCCT
>NW_025365373.1:0-5236 GCF_016433145.1 Gracilinanus agilis | reverse complement strand
TATATATATATATATATATACATATCTGGAAACCTCTTTAAGATACATATCTTGGACACAGCACATATAGTGTTGGAGTAGGGGGTAAAGGAAAGAGTATGCATGTATAATACCTATAGTCTTGCTTCTAAAATGGGATGCCTGGGCCAGTTCTGCTACTTCTTTGTGAGTTGTTGCAGAGGTCTGGGCTAGAGTTCATGGAGAGAAAAATATAATTGAAGAGACTACAGAAGTAGAGGATTAAGCACAGTGAAGGATCTTAAAGATAATTTAGTACACAGCCTCATTTTATAGGTTTTCTTTTCCAATTTTTTCCTTGGAAGTTTTTAAAGTTGTCATTTTATCCAGAGATGAAAGGCAGTATTTCCAAAGTCTATTCAGCCTTTAGATTGCCAGGAAGAAATAATCTAGAAAATAAAAATTCTTGATATAAGGGAAATAAATGTGTTACTGAGCATTAATTGTTCCCCATATCTGCTTCTTTTTTTTTTTTTTATTAGTTTTAGTCCATTCAGGAGATTCTTAGGTTATACTCATTCTTGCAAATGACTATAACCCACCTTCTTTGGGTGATGGTTCCTTAGGAATTTCCCTGAGTTTGGGGAATGATTTATTTAGTATTATTAAGCATTTATTATATGCCATGAGTTTTAAGAATATTATCTTATTTGATCTTCACAATAAATGGAATTGAGGTGATATTTCTAATCTCATTTTTTAGTTGAAGAAAAATGAGACAGATAGAGGTTAAGTGACTCATCTAGGGTCACACAACTAGGAAATGTCTAAGGCCACATTTGAATTTAGGTCTTCTTGACTAGGTATAATGTTCATTGTGCCACCTAGCTGCCATCATTTCTGGCTGATATGATAGTGTCTAATTGGTGCATTTTCCTAGAGCAGAATTCTGAAGGAATTGATTGCTTTCTGGATTGCTATCTGTTTCTTGAGTGATTGAATTTAGTTCTTCTAACATGGCATCTGCATCTTCTTGAGTAAAATTCCTAGTAAGAGCTCATCTGCTTGCTTCTTGTACTTCCCTGGAAACATGTTTTATATAATATCCCCTCCACTTTTTTCCTATGGACATCCCAATGCATTTTATTCACAGTTATCTGAAACTTCAGGCTTTCAGTCACTTTCATTTCAATGTGGGTATACTCAATATTATGAACCACAGTTTCCAGGTTGGTGATTTGATGTTCTATTTCATCATCAATCTGGCAACATTTCTTCATAGGCAACTACTTTGACCTGTCTATCCCAGAGAAGCTGTCAGCAAATTTCCCTTTTCATTAATTGTTGGGTGCACTCTTTTGGCGCTGCTTCAATTTAACCTGTTTTTGTCTGGCTTCATGACTCTACTCTGTTTCTTGTAACTAAATTAGCTACCTACAGTAACTCTGGTACTTGTCTTTGGCCCAGCCTGGTTCAGTCCAGTCTACTTCCTATGTTTTGCTGTTACTACTGCCCTTGAGGCCAAGACTTTAATTTTAAAGTTAAGAAAATCGAGATTCCAGGAGATTAAATAATCTATCCAAAGGTTTATTGGTGGGAAGTGGTAATTTTTTTTTTGTCTAGTCATGGTTTTCATCAAGTCCAGTGATTCTTAAATAATTTCTCCTTGATTTGTTTTCAGGATCTGGTTGGTTTTGACAGCAAATAGCTCACATGTTCTCCTAATTAAAAAAAGATTGTTCTAATATTTCTTGTTCTATCATTCAATCATGGAGTTCTCTTAACTCCATTATCTTTTTAGTGACCCCAGAATTCGTTCATGTTTTCTACCTTTTGTTCTAAGTAATTTATTTTCCTTCTATTTTTTCTTCTTCTTCAAGAGTTCTAATTTCATCTTTTACCTCTTGCTTCATTTCTTCCACTCCCTCTTAGAATACTTGTGGATAAGCCATTCTTTTTTTTTTTGGTTCTACTTTTACTTATTAAAGAGCTATTATTTTCTGAATTTACCTCTTGAGTGTCTCTTAACTCATAGTATTTTTAACTACGTTTAGTGCTTTCCTCCATTTATTCATGTCTCTAGCCTTAGTTCTTGGATTGGGACTTTGTGCTAGGGTCCTATCCTGTTCTCATTTATGCTCTGGGATGGGGTATCTGCATCTTGTGCTTGTTCCCTTTTCAGTGTACACAATGCTGAAATTTCTCTGGTATAGTTCTTGATGAGGTGGTTAATTTCTGGGCTTGCTTACTGCCCATTTTCATAAAGCTATTCTGAAAGATTCTGTGTTTGTCTTCTGGTAATACATATGAACGCTGGTCTCAGCTCTATCTCCATCTCTTTGGGTAAACCACCAACTAAGAGTCATCTTTTCCTCCTGCTATGGCCATGAAAGGATCTGAGCAGATAGAAATTGAGCTGGTATCAGGTTTCTAGTAGGGCTCTCAGAAGCCTCTGCCTTACTTCCTTTGTTCTCTTTTACAGTTACCAAATGTCTAATGTCATACTGATTTCTTGCCTTCTAGAGAAGCTCATGACATGGACTTCTTCCAGGAACTGAATGTTTGCTGTCTTCCTGGGTGGATGTTGGAAGTCATTTTGTTCTCCACTGAAGCACCAATAGGATACTGGAGATTGAGATGGGATCATGTCTCCTGGAGGCCTCTAAGTAGTGCATGCATTTCATAGGTACTTCTACTTTCCTTTGGCTTCATGCCATGCTGTAGCTCTAAGAGGCTAGAGCCAAGATTCTATTGTCTTCAGGGTTAAAAGAGATCATTGAACCTTTAGACACTTGCAGTCCCTCCCCTTTTTATCCTTCCTCCTACCCCTTCCCACTTCACAGTATCTTCTGACTTCCAGCCTTCTTCATGTATGTTTTTTTTTTTTTAACACCCTTACCTTCCATCTTGGAATCAATACTGCATATTGGTTCCAAGGCAAGAGAGTGGTAAGGGCTAGGCCAGTGATTTCCAAAGTGGGCACTACTGCCCCCTGGTGGGTGCTGCAGTGATCCAGG
Source organism: Gracilinanus agilis (assembly GCF_016433145.1). Classification (NCBI taxonomy): domain Eukaryota; kingdom Metazoa; phylum Chordata; class Mammalia; order Didelphimorphia; family Didelphidae; genus Gracilinanus; species Gracilinanus agilis. The sequence goes on along the minus strand of NW_025365373.1, from coordinate 2,261 downwards.
GAGGTGGTGATGGCCACAAGTGCATTTATCTTTCCTATTGCTATTAAAATTAAAAAAAATTAATTTCCAGGGGGCTAAGTAATATTTTTTCTGGAAAGGGGGCGGTAGGCCCAAAAGGTTTGGGAACCACTGGGCTAGGCATTGGGTGTTAAGTGACTTGCCCAGGGTAACACACTAGGAAGTATCTGAGGCCATTTGAGGCCAGATTTGAAGCCAGGTCCTCTTGTCTCTAGGCCTAGTTCTCAATCCACTGAGCCACCTAGCTTCCCCTCATGGGGAATCTTGGTCTCTTTACCTGATACCTCTATACTGTAGCCTTACTTGTATTTCCCTTTGTTTTTTTTGTTCACCGATTCATCTGATGATTTAATTTTTTAAAATTCAGTTATTTCTTAGTGTTTTTTATTTCTTTTTAATTATTTTATTATTATTATTATTATTTTATTTGTTAGGCTTAGCTGCAGGTTTCTATTTCACCATCTTTATTAGAAGTCCTATATTTCCAGTTTTAAGGATGAAATTATTATCAAGCCAAGTTAAGAAATTATTAGCTATTTTTCTTTTGGCAGAGAAAAGAATTCCAGTGTGTGCCTTGAAAATTGAGGTCCCACATTGTTTACTATATTATGCCTCCATGCTAGATTTGTTTATTTCCCAAGATGCTTTATTTTCCCTTTTCACCCAGGTAGTCTGTACTATAGTCCTCTGATGTTATCACTTCTTTGCATGCCTCCATGTGTGTGCCATCACACAAATGTTTTCCACTATGTTTCCCTTTGTACACTTGTATTTAGAATTGGTACTCCCTCCCTTGCAGAGCCTACTTTACTTCAGAAAGTAAAGGGGCAGATAATAAAGATAATGAGGTGTTAATGAATTGTAAAGACACATCTACACTCTCTTAACGCTTTACCAAGGATGAAGAAGTTTCCTGGGCTTGCTTACTGTCCATTTTCACAAAGCTATCCTGATGCATTATGTTTCTCTTCTGGTGATTCAGTGGATGCTGGCCTCAGCTCTGTCTCCATCTCTTTGGGTAAACACCAACTAAGAGTTAACTTTTCCCCCTGATGTGGCCATGAAAGGATCTGAGCAGATAGCAGAGATTGAGCAGGTTGAAATCAGATGGAACCGAAAGGGTAGCTTGACATTGGCTGGTCAAAAATTAATCAAGCTCATGTTGGCTTTTACGAACCAAAGCTTGTCAACCCAGGAAGCAATCCAGACAATTGAGAAGGAACCCAAGTTCCAAAGAAAATGTAGAGAGATGGAGGAGGAATGATAGAAAGAAACTGCATGGAGAAGAATAGCAAAAGTGTGGATGGAGGCAGTCGCTTTGAGCAGGCAATAGAACACTTAGAGTAAGGCTGTATGGCCTGATCAGGTATGAGACATGGGATGGGATGGATGCCTTGTCAATGTAATTAGGCTGTTTTTTCCTACTTCAGATCCCTTGATTTATTTCTTTTATCCTTTTGCCATCCATTAGTGAAACCTAAATAAAACCTTGTACTCTAGAAAAAATTGTTTCTGAAAATTTTGTTTACTTTTCTTTATTTTCAGTCTTTTTTTCTACCTTTCAGACTGTAAATTAAAAATAAAAGGTTTTAACCCCAGACATTTAATAATCAGAGTATATTTACTGGAAATGTATTTGGGAGTAGGTATTTGAAAAATATTTTCTCGGTGAAAAGAAAGAGAGATGTAAAATGGTGGCATTTTGCCAGATTTTTATCTTTGGCCAGGGAAAGAAGAAAAGAAAGCTTAAAAAGAAGGAGAATCTTATATTTATTTTTTTAAAGAATTTCTCAGAAGAGAGAGAGACAGTGTTTATATCAGTAAACACATGTAGGTAATGGGTAATGTGGGAGTGAAAATGGATAGCCGAACATCCTACAGTGGATCTCCTCATATGAATATATCTTCTCAATAAATATTTTTTTTCTAATTCTCTTTTACCTATTCTGTTTCTTTTGCATAAGGAGTACCTTTCCAGAATCCTATTCCAGTCAAGGGTTTCATCCCACTGTCATTAATTGTAATGTGTAAGAGGCCATAATGCCTTCTTCAGTAGGATCTCTTGCTTGTTGTCCCTATTTTGTGCATCTTTTATTCCTTGCTAGTTAAGGAATTATATTCAATAAAAGGTGCTGTGGCAAGGAGTGTTGATGTGATTTCCCTAATGGTTCTCGTTCATTCGTTCTCTCTTTCTCTCTCTCTCTCTCTCTCTCTCTCTCTCTCTCTCTCTCTCTCTCTCTCCT
>NW_025365372.1:0-5976 GCF_016433145.1 Gracilinanus agilis | reverse complement strand
ATACATATATATATACACATATTTATATATAAACCTATCATCTATCCAGAAAGTATAACATCATTTCTAAAGATCCCTTATAAAATTACAATTTAAATTCTTAAGTCATTATATTCTCCAAGGTTGTATAAGCAGCATGTGACCTCAATAGTTAAGATGACAAATCCAGAATACATAAGACTTATGGGGTTTTTACAATTTAAAAAAATTTTGTGTAAGATGTTCATGGGCTTTTTTCAATGATATGTTGTTCAGTAAAATCATAGGGAAACGGTACAGGTATAAAGAATCATATAACAGAAAATATATTAATTAGATTAATACAGATAAACTTAAAAAATTTAAACCTTAAAGAAATCAGCAAATACAATAATATAAGCAAATGACCGGTTACAAGCAGTGTAGTCAAAAATCCTTTTTACCAATCTCAATAGGCTTGTTTAGTAGAGGGGAAAAGCTGAAAATAATTAGCAAGCAATAAACTTTCAGATCTCTTTTTAAAGTTATTTCCCCCCCTCCATATAAATCAGCCATTCAGATTTCATTTGTCAGAGCTCTGAATTTTGTCATAGTGAGGGAGAATTCTGCACAGAGCATAGTGTGCACGACCCTCATAATGGGTATGGGTAAACCAAAAACCAAAAGGGTGTGAGGAGATGAATTTCTCCCCTAAATCAAGCTCTCAACTGCAAGGTATTCAATCAGCACAAGCCCCCCCCTGGAAAAGAATTAAACAGATCCAAACTGTAGTTTGTGACTTTACCAACTCAAACTGTTGTTTCAGAGTTTCAAGCATGCTTTGAAACAGTATTATTCCTAAAGAGGCTGAATGGGGTTTGTTTATATAGAAAATAAAAGGAAGCAAAATTTCTAGAGGGAGAACAATAGGGTATTTGCATATGAAAGAGCTGTCCAAAAGGTAGAGACAAAATTCCAAAAACTTCTACTTTGAATCTATTGATTTAGTCTCTCTGCTCTCAAAAGAAAAAAAAATGCAGAGATGTCCCCTTCCTAAGGGGGGGAGGGGAAATTCCGAGTTGCAAGTCTCTCTCAGCCAGGGGTCCAGGATCAATTTAAGACTTTGGCTTAAAAAATGGTAGTGCAGGCTGAAAAACCCCCATGGGGCAGGGGGAGGGATTGGGGTCTCACCCTTCCATTAGAAAAAAACAATTCAAATTGGCAGGCTGCAGGCTGGCAGGCAGAGTCTGCATTGGCTGAGATGAGGACTTATGGGGGATGACATCCAAGGTTCAAAGCCTCCATTCATACACTACACATATTTGTTTTTTTAGTATTTTTTATTTTTCCCAATTACATCAGAAATAATTTTTGACATTTGTTTTCTCACATTTTGAGTTCCACATTCTTTCCTTCCTTCCCATCCCCCTTCACAGAGATGATAAGCAATTTGGTGTAGGTTATATATTTGCTATCATGCAATATAAAGTTCCATATTCATCATGTTGCAGAAGAAGACATATCACCAAAAAAAGAAACTGATGAAGAAAATAAAGTGAAAAATGGTATGTTTCCATCTGCATTTAGACTCCATCAATTCTTTCTCTGGCAGTGAATGGCATTTTTCTTCACGAGTCCTTTGGAATTGTCTTACATCAGTGTATTGCTGAGAACAGCTAAGTCATTCACAGTTGATCATTTAATAATATTGTTGTTACTGTGTACTCTTGATTCTATGCATTCACTTTGCATCAGTTCATGTCAATCTTTCCAGGTTTTTCTGAAATCATCTTATTCATATTTTCTTATAGCACAATAGTATTCCATTACAATCCCATACTATAACTTGTTCAGATATTCCCCAATTATTGGACAACCCTTCAATTTTTAATTCTTTTCCACCATGAAAAACTGCTATAAATACTTTTGTACACATGGAAACTTTTTCCTTTTTAAAAATCTCTTTGGAGTATAGACCTAGTAGTGGTATTGTTAGAACAAAGGGTATACACAGTTTTATAGCACCAGGTCATGGTTCCAAATTGCTTTCCAGAATGGCTAAATCAGTCCACAACTCCAACAGTTTCTCAACAGTATGATGCATATTTATTTTAATGGGGTTTTGTTTTTCTTTTTTTTTTCCAATTGAGGTGGAAGAGGTGGGAAAGATTGGGGAGGACAAGTAGAAAGGATTAAAGGTAAGGATAAGTCTGCCAAAAGAAAGAAACAAAGAAACAAACAAACAAACAAACAAACAAACAAACAAACAAAGAAACGAGGAACATAAAAACATTTTTAAAAAATTTACGGAGGAGAACAAAACACCAGAAGGAATCATATACCTCAGAATATATTTGAAAGTTACATAGTGAATCTAATATATACTTGAAAAAAAAAGTCAACTGTATTCAAGTCTTAAAGTTTCATATACAATTCCTACCCCATCCCCATCCTACTATATAGGGGTGAACTCATTTTATTAAGATCAGAATTTTTAAAGATTTATAATATTGAGCTTCACCTAATAAAATAAAACAAAATAAGGGTTGATGTAAGATTTTACATGAATTCACAAATACAAATGGAAGAGATATAGTTAAAGAGCAGTTCATACAAAAAAGTTTCTGGAGTTTTAATGGACTACAAGCTCAATATAAGTCAAGCAACAATATAAGGGAGCAGCTGGGTGGCTCAGTGGATTGAGAGCCAGACTTAGAGACAGGAGGTCCTAGGTTCAAATCTGGCCTCAGACACTTCCTAGCTGTGTGACCCTGTGTAAGTCACTTAACCCCCATTGCCTAGCCCTTACTTAATCCCCATTGCATAGCCCTTAAGTGTTTAAAAAAACAAACAAACAAACAAAAAACAATATAAGCACACAGGAAAAAATCCAGAATGATGAAGGACCTTAAGCCCATGTCATATAAAAATCTGTTAGAGGAATTTGGGATTATTAATATAAAGAAGAAAAGATGTAGAGGGAACATTAGAGCTGTCATTGAATTGATTTTAAGTTTATTCTTTTTAACTCTAGAATGCAGAACTAGAACAATGGGAAGAAGTTGGAAGTTTAGACTTAATGTAATGAAAACTTCCTAAAAGTTAGAGATGTCCAACAAGAGAATGGATTGCTCTTGGAAGAGAGTGAACTTCCCTATTTGGAATTCTTGTTTAAAATATATTTTATTTTCCAAATTATATGTAATAACAATTTTAAGCATATGTTTTCTAAAATAAGGTTCAAATTATCTCCCTTCCTCCCTTTCCTCCCTTTTTCCTTAGGTGGTAAGCAATTTGATCTGGCTTATTTGTGTATGAACTTGCAAAATGTATTTCCATATTAGTCTCTTTGTGAGGGAATATGCATATAAAACCCAAACCCCCTAATAAGAACACACAGAGATAAAATAATGTGAAAAGTAGTACATTTCAATCTGTATTCAGACTCTGATTGGAAGTCTGTAAGTGGAGACTGGATGATAATTATCAGGAATTTTTTTGTATATGAGGTGGAGTAGCTGACTATTATGGTTCCTTCCAACTCTAAAAGTCTGTGGTTCTACTAGAAGAAAAATGGAAACAACCTACATATCCAGCATTTGGAGAATGACTGAATAAACTCTGGCATAGTGATGTAATGGAATATTATGGGAGTTGAAAAATATCATTGAATGAAAACTATAAACATAAAGTGCACAAAAAAACATGGAATTCTAAAAATTTCACTTTACAGGATGAAAACTATGCATTCAACTAAAATATATAAAAAATACATAACATATAAATATACACAAACAAATGAATGAATAAATATATAAATATATATAAACAGATGTAAAATAATTAAGTATATAAAATATATAAATAAGAACAAACTAAGAAGTGGTTGAACTTCTTACACATTTGGAAGGGGACCCAGGACACAATCATTTTCCTTTCTTGTTTATTCGTTAACTCATTCACCTTGTTAAAAGCTTTATGCAAGATTTTGTTTTTTATATGGGATATTTATTTGTTTTTGTTAATGTTTTAGAATCATGTTTTTAATTATGTAGGCCAAAATGTCAAATGATGATATATACATATATATGTATGTATACATATATATATACATACATATATATATTTATTAATAGCTAGGGCTCAAGGATCAAAAGGTATCTTTAGAAATAATTTAATCCATATCCCTGCTTCTCCATAGATCTACACATGAACAATTTTAGGCAAGTAATTGTTCATCTGATTCTTAAAGTTCTCCAGTAAAGAAGAGAACCTTTTTTAATCCTATGTAAAAGGTTCTCCTTTACTTCATTCTGATGCAATTTAAGCCTTTCAAGACATCAAATCTTATTCACACTGTTTTGAAAGAGGGATTTGAAGTTAACGACTTCCTTATTTGCCCAAAGTTTCAACCTGGGGCTGCTTAGATTAGTTCCAGTAATATTTCAGACTTCTTTTTTTTTTACAGATATACATAGTGATTCATGTGTGCCTTTATTCATAAAAGTTGGGCATCTTACTGGAAAGTCACAGCACTATCTGACCAAGTATTTTTAGCTCTAGGAAAGTACTGCTGCATTGCAACTCTTAGAGATTTCTCTGCAGGTTTGTATATTTTCTGTTTCTGTGTTCGGATATGAGTCTCTATTTTGTTACACCCCAAACCCTGCTGGCAGAAAAAGTCTCGTTAGCAGATGTCAGAGTAGGAAGCCAGCCATGGCTGCTACAACAGCGTTTCATAACAGTGATACATAGTGGCTTCTCAAATTATTCTCTTGGAATGAATGAATGAATCACCCACCAGCATTTTCTTTTTTTTCCCCCCAAGTGAGGAAGATGACTCTTTGGTTTTTGGTTTTTGCTTTTGAGATTGGGTCTCCTTATCTCACTCACGCTGGAAGTACAGTGGAAACTCAGCAGCCCGATCCCGCTGCTGACTGAATTGGAAGCTTTGACCTGTTCAGTTTTCAGCCTGAGCTAGCTGGCAGCCTAGAGGACTCCCGCTCCGGCAGGATCCCTATTTTGGTGTTGACCTTAAAGCAAACACGGGATCTGCCTCACCTTAGTGCAGCTCAGAATTGTTGAGCTCAAGCTGTCCACCAGTCTGTCTCTCTCTCTAGGAGGGATTCTGGGAGTTAGAAAACCATGTTCAGCATTTTTCTTGGTCATAAAAAAAAAGCTATTACTATATCTTTTGCACGTACATAACAATTTCAAAGAATTATTCACATGAGCAGTATGTAAACACTGCATTCCAAACTTGTTTTACAGTGACTAAAACACAACATTTGGCTTAAAACCATGAAACCAGGGATGAGATTAGAGCCCATCTAGCCTAATTTGTATGGAGTAGGAATAAACTTAAATCAATTTAGAGAATCCTTTATTGGGTCTTTTGGCAAAAATTAACTTGTTTGTGAAATTGTGGCTGTGGATCTCTTCCCAGAGCATAACGTTTGAAAGCATAATCAGATATCCTAACAACTGATAAAGGGACAGAAGTTAACCATGGTGTTTTGTAGAAGAGGCATCCTGAGGTTGCTAAACTGCTTCTTGTTACCAGATCAATAACACATCCCACAGGGATGAGTATAGTGATTTTAGGATTAGGATCTTAAAGTTGGAATGGAGTAACATTTGTTATCAGTCATCTTTTTTCTTTCCTTCTTTCTTTTAAATCCTCACCTTTGCCTTAGTATCTGTTCTATGACAGAAGAGTGGCAAGGGCTAGGCAAAAGTGGTTAAGTGATTTGCCTGGGGTCGTATAGTAAATGTCTAAAGTCATATTTGAACCCAGGACCTTTCATCACCAGGCCTAGTGCTCAATCCACTGTGCCACCTAGCTGCCTTCATTGGTAATCTTTCTATTTAAGTTTTGGAGAATAGATACAAGGAAAAAAGAAAGGGAGGAAGGAAGAAAGAAAGAAAGAAAGAAAGAAAGAAAGAAAGAAAGAAAGAAAGAAAGAAAGAAAGAAAGAGAGAGAGAGAGAGAGAGAGAGAGAGGGAGGGAGGGAGGGA
>NW_025365371.1:0-9356 GCF_016433145.1 Gracilinanus agilis | reverse complement strand
AAAAAGAGCCTCTCAGGTTATTTTGAGTTTGGCGTTAGTAATAACCACAATTGAGTTTGGGTGAGTGTATGACCTCTCCTTCAGATATATGACACAGAAATGTTTGTCTTGATGACTCCTGTCTCAGAAAAGACAATACTCCTGCCATTTATTGACCTTTACCTTTTCTGCCACACTTTAACGCTGGTAATTGCTCTGAGGTCAATAAGTGTGATGTTAACCTGTCAAAATAACTCACAAAAATGATTGTTATGCACTTTGAAAATATAAAGTGTCATATAAATGCTTAATAATAGAATCACCTTAGCCACTGGAACATCTTACTTTCTCCTGAACTTTGCTTAAGGTTCTAGGTACCTCGTTTCTTAGGAAATGAAGTAAAAAGCAGATGGATATGAATTAGTTGCCACCACATAATACAAATGGAGCAATGATTACTGGGAACTATAAATATCAACACTTTGCACAGGACAGCCTTTGGTCTTCACTGAACCCAAGGGCTTCTTGTTAAATAGAATCTTCCAAGATTTGAGTCCACACTAATATAGCCTGCATCTATTTCCTAAAATACTTATCTATAAGAACTCATCTGATCCTCAGAGGTATGATATAGCAAAGGGTGTCCTTTTCTCTTAAAGTTGCACTTCTCAGGAGAAAGAAAAGGTTTCCCTCATTCAAAGTGTTTGAACCCATTCATATTTTTGTCTTAAAGCTTGCCTTTTTTTGTGAACTATCTCCATTGCAAAGGCCTCTGAAGATGTGTCCTTTAGCTATTTATACATACTCACCTGCTAAGATGAAAGACTCACTTTTCCATTTTTATATGCTTGTGATTCTCATGTTTATTGCATCATGGAACCCAGAATGCCGTACTATTTCTTCTTGAACATTATTTTGCTCTATAAATTGAAATTCCAAGCCAAGCTCTCCTAGTTTGACTCTTGATTCCCTGAAATGTGATACCATGATTCAGCTGCCTTCTCATCCTGGAAGATCAATCTGCTCCTTGAATCTACTTTTCCCACTGGGGAGTTCCTCCTAGAATCTCCCTTTTAAGGAAGTACTTGAGCCAGTCCTCCTTCTCTCCTGAGTTGACTCTCTGGACTTCTCCATGCCCATTTATGGGTAACTTTCCTCTCCACCCTGCAACTTCCTCGCTCCAATTTTCCAACTGATTTTTAAGTGTTGTCTTTTCCTAATAGAATGTAAGTTCCTTGAAGGCAGGGACTCTCTTTTTGCTTGCATTTTGTATTCCTAGTGCTTAGTCCTAAGCCTAGCACATAGTAACTGCTTTGTAGCAACTAAACGGCCACAGTAACTTAATATAAAATATTATTCTGAATAGAGTTGTGAAATGATTCATAATCTCCTATTAGATTGTAAGCTTCTCAAGGACAGAAATTGTGTCTTAATTCATTTTTGCATCTCCAGGATCTGGTGCATGGTAGGTACATAATTAATGTTTGCCAGCTTGAATTCCCTGGCTGTCTTTTCCCTCAGCCACAGCCAATATGTGATCAGCAGGTGAGACCAGGGACAAAGGCAGGTCTGAGCCTCTGACAAGCCGTATGTGTGTGGGTTATACATGTAGGTCTTCTAGTTATTAAGCTTTTGCAGTCCCTGATGCATGGCTGGAGATCTTCTGGGAAAGTATGCTTAGAAGATTGCTAGAGGCACTCCTGCTGTTACATTTAGCTGAGGTTCTTTCCTTTTCTCCCAGTGATTCCCTTATTAGAGAAACCTGTAAAACCAGGAGGAAGGAAAGGAGAGCTTTCTGGCTATCTTATAGTCCTTATGTCTCTCATTAAGGCCTCTTTCATGGCCTATTCAGTGATGTGAACTTGTGAACTCAGAACTGCTTACTTACCATCATTGCAAAATCAGCACTTACAGATATCAAGCACCCAACAGCAGCAACCCAACTCCCAGGAGGTGGGAACAAAAGAACAGCCCCATTTTACTCTTCTGTCTACTTGTCAGCTCTTTGCAGTTCACAGCCAGGATGAAATGATATTTCCGGGAAAGGGAACTGGGAATTTGGAATCCAGTCTATTCATCCTTGGGTTAAATGTAGCATGGGTGAAGCACAATGCTTCTATAGGAACCGCAAAAATCTGCATGTTGCTGGAATTAATTATGAGCACCCAGGACCAGGAAAAATGTCTTGAAACTGATATAGTTAATACCAGGACTTTTAGCAAAGCTTTCAGGATTACCAGCGATGGGAATTGCTTATGTGGGACAATTAAAAAAGGAGAAAAGTGTGACTGGGAGGGTTTCCAGATTGTAACTGCACTGAGGACATCACTACTATGGAAGAGGTTACACTTAAATATCTGATAGAAGTGAAGAGGATAACTAGTGACTGGGTAGCATTTCAACTTGACTAGATGTTTTCTTTTCCAATGCACCAGCCCACACACCATTTATTGGGCCAAGTCTACCACCCTGACACAAAAATCAGCTCTGGGACACTGTACTTATGACACATAGGCATTATTGCTCCTGACAGGCAGAAGACTAAAGAGAGTGAGGTATGGAGGGAGTCCTGATCTGGTAGCAGAAGTGCCAGGAGAAAAGGCTAGCTAGTAATCTTTTACTTTAAAGATGAGTGCCTTGGGGGTAGTTAGGTGGCTCAGTGGATTGAGAATCAGGCTTAGAGATGGGAGGTCCTGGGTTCAAATTTGGTCCCAGACACTTCCTAGCTGTGTGACCCTGGGCTGTGTGTCCCATAACCTAATTGCCTAGCCTTTATTGCTCTTCTACCTTGGAACCAATACTTAGTATTGATTCGGAGATGAAGGTAAAGGTTAAAAAAAATGACTCACTGCTTCCTCCCTGCTTCTCCTTCCTCCTACATTTTGGACATATAAGTTGACCACCGTAATTGTCTCCTAATCACACTTTCTTCTTTGAGAATCTTTTTTGTTCAAACTATCTTAGACATGACTAGCAGATTTATCTATTTTATATGTATCATTCATCTACTCAAAAAACTTTTAACTGCTCCTTATTACTTACAGAATGAATCAAGGCTTCTTAGCTTGCTATTTGAAGCTCTCTGTAATCTGGTCCTAACCTCCCTTTCAAACTTTCTCTCTTCCTACCCTCCCATAGAAGCTCCACTTTTATTCAAATTGGTCTTCTCACAATTCCCCAAACATATTCTCTATATTCTCGTCTCTGTTTTTCTACTCATGCTATTCCCCATGCCTGCAAAATTATCTTCTCCTTAAATCTGTGCCTTCCTTCTGAAATTATTTCTATCTAGAATTATAATCTACCTGTAGAATTACCTCTTATTATCTCTATCTCTTTATCTTTCTATCTATCAATCTATAGAATTATCTCTAGAATCTATTCTGTTTACATAATATTTGTTCAGAGTTTTTTACATACTATCTTTCTTATCTGGAAGGCTTCAAACTTCTTCCCATAGCAAATAATACTTGCTGATGGTTTTAGGTAGATGTTTTGTAGCATTTTAAGAAAAAAAAAATCTATCTATATCTGTGCTTTCCACATACTATCTTTCCCATTAAATAGTGGGCAGGAACTGTTTCTTGCATTTCTTTGTACTTCCAGCACGTTGCACAATAACTGCCATGTAGTAGGCACTTTAATAAATGCTTGTTGATTTGATTTGATTTGACTTGCCCCAGGCCACTGTCATGACTCTCTCCATTGAAATCTTTAAAATTGATTGGGTTTCCTTATTGTCTAATTCTTTGCTAAAGAGCTGTTATAAATATTTTTGTTTAAGTGGGTCCTTTTCCTCTCTAATCCATTTGGGACATGTGCCGAGGAATAGTATTGCTGAGTTAAACAGAACAGTAATGTTGTAGAAATAAAATTCATTTAATCCACTTAGGATCAACTTCCAAAAGAAAAAAAGAAAGAGTTGAAGTTTATTAAGTTATTTTTGTACACACACACACACACACACACACACATTTATTTATTTATTTGCTTGAAAAGGAGCAGGTAAGTGGCTCAGTGGATAGAGAGCCAGGCCTGAAAACAGGAGGTCCTGGGTTCAGATTTGATCTCAGACACTTCCTCGCTGTGTGGTGACATTAGGTAAGTCACTTAACCCCAATTGCCTAGCCTTCCTTAGAAGAGATACTTGGTATAGATCCTAAAACAGAAGGTTAAAGGTTTGAAACAATATACTTGAGAGTATATCTCCCCATTGCTTTCCATAATGTCCATGCCAATTCATAGCTCCACTGATGTATTTGTTTTCCTGCAGTCTCTCTAACATGTATCATTTTTCTTTTGTCCTCTTTGCCTATCAGATGGCCATGAGGCAGAACCTTGGAGATGCTTTTAATGAGTATTTCTCCAATTATCAGTACTAAGAAGCCCTTTTTCATATGACTATCCATACTGTGTATTTCTCCCTTAGAAAACTGCCTATTCATATCCTCGGTCAGGTAGGGTTTCAGAATTCAGGCATGCCCTCTCGTAATCCATGCACAATTGCCCATGTCTCTATAGAAAATATAGACTCATCTTGTGCATTTGCCAAGCTATGGTTTTTCACTTAAGTTCAACTCCGAAGTGACCCGATTTCCCAGTTTCCTTGTATTTTTTGCTTCCCTTAGTGTGTCGTCCAATCTGTGACAAGTACATGGCAAAGTGTTAAGGGCCCTCTCCACTAGCCTGCCCCCTCCCCCTTTATCTGTTTTGGTCTGGTTCCCCATACCCCTGTCTAGTGGGTAATAGTTCCTTCCAGATCCCTCACAGTTCATTAGGAGGCTCCTCAATTTATTAGGAACCAATCATGCATTCATACATTGTTCCTCCATCTGAAGTGCACTTTTAAATGTTCAACTATACACTAATCAGGTTGAACACGATAATGAGAGCACGTTCACATTGTTAAGGTAAATGACCCAATACACTGAGAGTGAAGGCATATTTGAACTACAATTTGGGTTTTCATGGCAATATTGAACAACCCAGACAAGAAGCCATGATGAGGACGCTGTTTGTAGCAGGTTGGCCCTGGAGTGCCAGAACCAAGGCCACTTTTTTTGGGCTTTGTTTCCCACTCTGTGGGTGCAATATATCTTGGATTAAAGGAGGCTCTGACTCGGGGAACAAGTAAGAACTAGGTGAACTAATACAGAGTTGGCTTTCAGTTATTTCCACTGGCAGAGAGAAACAGAAGTGTGGAACTTTTTCTGTCCTGATAGTTAAATACTAGTGGGTCTGATCTCCTTAAAATTTGCAATAAAAAATAATAATAAAACCAAACCAGAAGAAATCAATTCTCAGAAGGAGCTGAGAAATTTAGCTCATTTTCCCTCTCCTTCCTTCCCTTGCTCTGGTTCTCCCTATAATTGATGACATGCTAGAAGTAGGTGGTTTAGATCTCAGGATGACAAAAACCAGTCATCAGCAAGGGATAGTTAAGTGCAGAGCTCTAACTAGGGTGGAGTGACTTGCCCTTTTTTCCCTCTAGGGCACTGATATTCAGAGAATGCTGAGAGGACTTCAGCAGTAGGAATAGTTTGTTGTTCAGTTATTTTCAGTTGTTGCTGATTCTTCATGACCCCATTTGGGGTCTTCTTGGCAAAGATACTGGCATGATTTGCCATTTCCTCTTTCAACTCATTTTATAGATTAAGGACTGAGGTAAACATGGTTAAGTGACTTGCCCAGGGTCACACAGATAGTAAGTATCCGAGAAACACTAGAGCTTGAAACTGGGAACAGTTAATTAAAATGAATAAATTCCAGGTAGCTCTGGTGGCTGCATCAAAGTGAATTCTTTCTTAGCCCAGCCTATCCTGTTTCCCCAGTATCTTCTCCTAACAGTCTTCCCAGAAGTGATTTTGTTCCCTTCTCATGGGGGCTTGTATCCTGCCATCTGATCCTCCTCCCAATGTAACTGAATTTTTAATAACTTTAATAACTTTAATAAGATTACTTGTAGGCACACTCTGTGATCCTTGTCCTGCATGTCAAAATACTTAGCTTCTGCTCCAGTTCAGTGTATGGCTCTTCTGCTAGCTTCCCTTCAACTTTAAAAAGTGAATAAAATAGATGTGGAAAAGTGGGGATACTAATACACTGTTGGTGGAGCTGTGAATTGATCCAATCATTTCAGAAAGCAATTTGGAATTATGCCCAGAAAGATATAAAATTATGTATACCCTTGCTAGGTCTGTTTCCCAAGGAGATTAGGGGAAAAGGAAAAGAACCTATATGTTCCAAAATATTTATAGCAGCTCTCTTTGTGGTGGCAAAGAACTGGAAATCAGGGGGATGTCCATCTATTGAGGAATGGCTAAACAAATTGTGGTATATAATTGTTGTTTTTTTATTTATTTATTATGTTCTTTCACTCTCTCCCAAACCCCCTCAATCCCCTTAGCCGACGCACAGTTCCACAGGGTTTTACATGTATCATTGATCAAGACCTAATTCCATATTATTGATAGTTGGACTAGAGTTATCATTTAGTGTCTACATCCCCAATGATATCCCCATCAGCCCATGTATTCAAGCAGTAGTTTGTGTTTCTCCTCCCACAGTTCTTCCTCTGAATGTGGCTAGTTTTCTTTCTCATAAGTCCCTCAGCCTTGCTTTGGATCCTTGCATTGCTGCTAGTAGAAAAGTCCATTATGTTCAATTGTAAGTAGTATATAATTGTGATGGAAAACTACTGTGCCATAAGAAATGATGAGCAGATTAATTTTTTTTTAAAACTTGGAAAAAACTACATCAGATACTGAAGAGTGAAACAGGTAGAACCAAGTGAACATTATGTACTGCTACAGATTTAATAGTTGAAGAATAGCTTTTGAAAGTTTATCTCTCTGGTGGTGAACTGAGAAGGGGAAACATGAAACATATTTTCTATATATTGTGCCAGATGATGCTTTCTAAGGTGTGGGGAAGAGAAGGAGGGGCTGAATTAAAAATTAATTAAAAAATTAATTAATTTAAAAAATAGAATAGAGACAATTTGATATGCTAACAATAGCAAGTAGATAAACAGTGTCATTGATGACCATCAGTCAAATAGCATGATTTTCCAGGGATAAACCCCCAAGTCCAGAGACATTTGATTGTAGGTATGCCTTGGGTGGGTGGTATTTGATACTGACTATTCACCTTACCTGACTTTAAAAGGTACAAGAATCCAAGAAAGGATGACATATGGTTGCTGAGTCTTAAGAATACTGCAATGGTAGGTGCCTAAAAAAAAAAAAAAAAAAAAAGCAAGACAGTAACCTCTAAGCCTATTTAAAAAAAAAATCTATGAAGGAGGAATGGGTCATACTTTTTGCTAGATTTTCAGATATAATTTGTGAAAATATTTAAATAGGTAAAGTCCAGTTTTGATATTGTTCAAGAAAAGAAAACAAGGGCAAGTAGAGTTCCAGTCCATTACTCATTAAAAATGATAAAAAGGGAAAGCTAACATACATGTTTGGGTGGCAAGATTAAGATATTATGTGATAAAGTTTGTTTTAAGCTTTATTTCATATCATTGCATAATTTGGTTTTGATAGCAAGTTGTTTAGTCTCATTTTATAAATATCTATTGAACTAAGAAGAAAAAGAACAGACTATGTGTGTGTATGCACATTTGTGCATGTGTGTGAAAATAGTTTTTACTTTCAAGTGAGTGTGTTTCAAAGAACTGCCATGCCTCCTTACATCATCTTTTAGGTAACTGCCACCAAGTGATACTTACTATGTATCCTGAAGAGCAGATCCCAGTGATAAGTACTTTGAAGTGATTTGAGAAGTCCTAGTCACCATTTTCTAAAAGCTATGCTCTGTCCAGAGATACTATTTCTTCTGCATCAGAGATTTTCAATCAAGTCATGGATAGTGGAAAAGACACTGGATTGGGGGAGTTCCAGTTCTTACTCTACCATTACCTGAGTGACATCAAAGGGAATTGCTTTTTTCTCAAAGGAAGAAATCAAAGCTATTGACAGCTATCTGGAAGAAAATATTCTAGACCAACCACTAAATGCAACTTAAAGCAATTGTGAAGTTCCACTTTAAACCTATCATATTGGCAAAGATGACCACCAGCAAAACAGGGAATATGACAATTGTTGAAGGCACATTGGGTAAAACAGAATAAATTAATATCCTCTTAGTGGAGCTATGAGTTGGATTTCTTCCTTTGAAAATGGCCAGTTCATATTCTTTGAGTTTTATTTTGAATAAGAAATGGCTCTTGTTCTTATATATTCAATTCAGATCCTTATATAGCTTATACACGAGAGGGCTTTCAGTGTAATCCCTGAAGTTGTCTTCTTTCTTTATGAAAGTTCTCCAGTTCTTACATCATTGTAAATACTCGAGTTTGGGGTTAGAAACTACTCACAAAAATGTTCAAAATACTTACCAGTTGAATATTTCCACTTTAGATCATTTAGAACTTTCTTTTTAAGATCCAAACTGTATTTGTCATATGACTCCAAAATGCCATATTTTGAAAACAAGAAGAGTTGACTGGTATCATGAAAAATATACCTACAGCAATCAGTCTTAGAATTTGTTACTCCAAGCAAACTATCTTCCTCTCGACTGCCCACAGCTAAAAATGTACCATTCCAGTATGGTCCTAGCCTTGAGGTTAATTTAAGGAAGCCATAAATGTTCAGATAATAACTTACTCTTCAGATGACCAAAAAAGATGGTGAGGTCTTGTTATTTAGATTTCTGTTTGCCTTCTAGACTGCTGAGAGACTGACACCGAAGTTACTGTTATAGATAGATGACATTTTCTCCTGAAAAGTCAGACCTGGGACCAGCTAATGACTGCTACCTCCATTAGTAAAAAAATAAATATTGTATTATCTCAAACCCTATGGTACTCAATAACAGCAGAGCATGGGGAGAAATCTCCCAACATCATCATCTAGTTTCTTCCTCTAACATTTTCATTTTCTTCCAAGCTCTCTTGAAGAAAGAAAAAAGTTTTTGCTCATTGTACTCACACACCTAATCTCCTAGGACTGTGATTGTGAACCTATGGTACAGAGTACTCTCTGTGGGCACATGTATCACCTGCCAGAGTTAATTACAGTGTCCCTCACTAAATTGCAGTTCACTTTTCATGACTTCACTGTATCCTGGGTTTAAAAAAAAATCTAATTCTGAATTGCGAAGTTACACTTATCACAACACATTATTGTCTGATGGAATGAAAGGCAACCAACCAAAGCACTATGTTCTGTATCCTGGGTGTTGATTGGCTCAGTGACTGTAGGTTAATAAGAGTGTGGAAAAGGTTTATAGGAAGTGGGAAGGGCTTATAAAGCCTTTATATATGTACATACATATATATATTATATAAATATATATTATATATAACC
>NW_025365370.1:0-3366 GCF_016433145.1 Gracilinanus agilis | reverse complement strand
ATGCGGGTGATGGAATACTATTGTGCTAAAAGGAATAATAAACTGGAGGAATTCCATGTGAACTGTAAAGACCTCCAGGAATTGATGCAGAGTGAAAGGAGTAGAGCCAGAAGAACATTGTTCACAGAGACTGATATACTATGGTAAAATCTAATGTAATGGACTTCTGTACCAACAGCAATGCAATGACACAGGACAGCTTTGAGGGATTTATGGTAAAGAATGCTACCCACATTCAGAGGAAGGACTGCAGGAGAGGAAACATATAAGAAAAACAACTGCTTGAATGCATGGGTTGGGGTGGACATGATTGGGGATGTAGACTCGAAACTACCACACCAATGCAACCACCAACAATTTGGAAATAGGTTTTGATCAATGACACGTGATAAAACCAGTGGAAATGTGCGTCCGCCATGGGTGGGAGGGTGCGGGGGGTGAAGGGGAAAGTAGGAGCATGAATCATGTAACCATGTTAAAAATGAATATTAATAAACGTTTAAAAAAATGAAATAAAATAAAACTCAAAAAAAAGAGCTGCTATAAATATTTTTGTATAAGTAATTCCTTTTTCCTTTTTTAATTATCTCTTTGGGATACAGACCCAGCAGTGGTATTATAGGATCAAAGGTATACAGTTTTATAGCCTTTTGGGCATAGTTCCAAATTGTTCTCTAGAATGGTTGGATCAATTCACAACTCCACTGACAATGCATTAGTGTGGGACTAGATGACTTATGAAGTACCTTCCAACTCTCAGATCTTCCCATTATAAAGATGGGGAATGAAGAATGAATCCATAAAAAGCAGAAGGGACACACTTTTAATGATATATAATTTAAGAGGAGAGATATAATTAGGTACCTGCATTGGATACTATGATCTTTACCATGTAAAGGAGCAGGTGCAAGGAATGAAACTGGGGAGGAACTCTAGGAGAAATGAGTTTTGAATGATGTCAGAGCTGGACTTCATAGGTCCTCTTTTTACAAAGATAACTGTAATGAGATCCAAGAATTTAGAAATCAAAGATACTTATCCAGTTGTCTTATTTTGCAGATAAGAAAACAGATCCCAAAGAGGTGAAATGATTTGCCTTGTATCTAGAATATAAAATTTCATGGCAAGAGGAAAGTCTTTTGTCCCAGACTTCCCAGGTATATTCATCATGTTGCTTCAGAGACAGTTCTTCATTGAATCACATGATTATGGTCTTCCAAGAAAGAGTCCTGAATTGGATCAAACGATGTACTAGATGAAAGTCCTTGGTCAAGTATAAAGCATGACTCATAGGTAAGATATTTTTATGATAATGCATTTTAATGTAACAAGAAAGGCAGTGGGAGACCTATGAATGTCTAATTTTTTAAGATTATGAATGTAAAAAAATAATCATTTCAATATACAATGAATACGAAAAGAGGGTTGTATTTGAAACAGCACCTCTCTCTATAATTTGTTATATATACATATATGTGAACACACATACATATATATAAATTTAAAACTAACATTGATTATAGCACTTACTATGGGCTAGGTACTTTGCTTAGCATTTTCCAATTATTATCTCATTTTGATCTCTTAATAACCCTGGGCAGCAGGTTCTATTATTAACCTCTCTTTAAAGGTGAGAAAACTGGAACAAATAGAGATGAAGTGACTTGGCCAGAATCTCACAGCTAGGAAGAGACTGAGTTCGGATTTGTACTCAGTTCTTCCTGATTCCAGACCTAGTGCTCTATCCACTGTACCACTGAGATGCATCATTTTATACACCCATACACCCACACACACTTTTGGTGCTTATTATTGTAACATGCATGATCTCAAGTGGGGTGAACTGCCTCACAGAATTCCACAGTAACCCCCAGAACTCCAGGTGAGGGGGCAGATGGGGCAGTTAAGAATGTGGGTATAAAAGCAGGACACCCAGCTTGGAAAACTCACTCTTTGGGAAGCTGGGTGGCTTGGAAAGGGTTAGGTATTGCTTCTTCTCAGCTAGCTTATTTCTAACCTCAGGGAGCAAGGTGTTTCTTTGCTGATTACTCCGTACAGACTAAACCATGTTGTGAGCACTGTGAAAATACCTTATATGCAGTATCCCAGTCAATCTCTAACAATATAGATCTACAATCAAGATTACCTTCATCATCTTAAACTTGATAACATTAGATTTAAGAGAAAGTTCAGTTTGTGAGGGAGTTAGGGGAATAAGTTTGTTTAAAGGCATTCCCCTCTGGGGATTGCTATTTCTGTCAATATCCTGAAGATACTAGATAGTTTTACCTTACCCTCCATCCTAGAAGTTATCCCTCCTTCCCTGATTCTCTGAATTAATAAGTCCCTTCCCTTGTTAAGTCTGTGGGGTGTGAAGAGTTATATTTTCAGGATTTACCAACCCAATTCATACATTACCTAAGCCAAAGTTTCATTCAGGCAAACTGAGCATAGCTGTAACCCAGAGTGCAGGACTGTTGTTTGAAGTCATCCTAAGCACTTAATCTATCTGGGGCTTTAGGAATAATCTTCCAACAGCGGAAGTTGCTAGTTTCTGTGGGATTATTCCCTATTTTTCCAGCCATTTTAGCTCTGAGATAGCCAAGTCCAAATAGCCTCCATTCTTGGTCAAAAAGGGATTCTGTTATAAAAGTTTACAGGAGCAGCAACTTCCAAGGAGGGGGGAGGAGAAAGAATTTTATCCTCTCACTCTTCTCCCCCTGCTAGTGCTTCTAGCTTAACCTCTGCTGTGACTCCATTGCTTAACCATTGCCAACTAGACCCATCTTTACACTATGTTCCAGGCATGGCACTAAATACTTTATAATTATTGTCTCATCTGATTTGCACAGAATCCTGAGTAGTAGGTATTATTATTAACTTCATTTTATATATGAGGAAATTGAGGCAAATAGAGGTTAAGTGACTTATCCAGAGTCACGTAGCAAGGGAATGGTTGAGTTCAGATCTGTACTCAGGGTTTCCTGACTCCAGACCCTGCACTCTATCTACTGAACCTATAAGCTGTTATGTCTACATCTAGATCTATATCTTTCTATCTATATGCACACATATACATCACAATAGTTTCAATGCTTTCTGGTTTATCAGTGTTTCTATTCTGACTCCATTTTGCTCTTTTTTTGTATACATTTAAATGTTTTATTGGTGATGCAGTAGTAGAATGCTAGATTTGGAATCAGGAAGATCTGAGATCAAATCCAAACCCAGACATTTCCAGGTTGGAATGTTGCTCTTGTGTGGTCTTGGGTTAGTTACTTTTTTTTTTTTTAACATTTATTAATATTCATTTTTAACATGGTTACATGATTCATGCTCCACCTTTCCCCTTCAACCCCCCCCCCC
>NW_025365369.1:0-2324 GCF_016433145.1 Gracilinanus agilis | reverse complement strand
GGAGAGAGAGAGGGGGAGAGAGAGAGAGAGAGAGAGAGAGAGAGAGAGAGAGAGAGAGGAGCTCATCTTTTGGAAGTCCCCTTGGGATGCTTTGGCTTGGCATATTCAAGCTCTCTGATACAGACAGGCTGATGAGAATAATAACAGCTAGAATGCTCTCGAGTTGGCAGTGTTTTATAGACATTATCTCATTTGAGATTTCCTAAGGCTGGTGAATTCAGTACACTTGATATCACTTCCATTTTGTACAGGTGAATGAGCCAAAGCTCAAAAAGGTATCCCAAATTTTAGAGTTGGAAGGGTCTCTCATCCCCTTGTCCTGCCCCCTCCCCCCCAAACAAGGTCCCCCTGCTCCTAGAATAAGTATCGGAGGTGGCATTTCACAGCTTCACAGAAGTTCCAACTTGGAAGAGACCTTCAGTGTTCTCTAAACAATCTGCACTTGAACAGGGTTGCCCACTGACAAGTGATGCAGCGTCCTCTGCCTAAAGTCTCCAGTGTGTGCTGGTGGTTCGAATGGTTGGGAATACACTAGATGGTGGGCTCCTTGAGGGCAGACTTTTATCTTTGTATCCTCAGTGCCAGGCAGACAGCAGCCCCTTACGTAAATGCCGAATGACTCAATCCACCAGATCCCGAGGATGCCCATTCCAGGCTCTAATAGTTTGAAAGATTTCGTGGAAATGGAGCCAAGATTGCCCTCTTGCCAGTTTCTGCCCATCGTTATGGGTTCTGCCCTCTGGGATGACTCTATTCCCTCCTCCGTGCCTAGGCTCTTCAATTCCTTTGGATATTTGAAGACAGTGGTCATGCCCCTTCTCCCACTTCTCTTCTTCAGCCGAAATACCCACAGTTTCTAACGCTCTCTTTCTAAGGATGTGAATTCAAGACCCTCCGCCATCTTGGTTCTCCACCTCTTCATGAGCTCCACCTTATCTAATTCCTTCCTAAGCCCGGAACTGACTTCAGTATTTTGGATGTGGTCTGTCCAGGGCCCAGTATAGTAGAGATGGCCACTTCCTGAGTCCTGAACATTGGACCTCTCCCAAGGCAGCCTGAGATTGTATAAATTTGGGTAGCCAAATCACATTGTTTTCTTCTTTGGGGGGTGGGGGGTGGCCCCAGGCTGCTGGAATCATGGGCCTTTCTGCCCTGAGCCTTCCCTCACCACCCACTTCTTCCATTACTGAGTTCCTTCTGGGGGCCTCTATTTTGGGGTGGGTCCAGATCAGCTGTTCTTCATTTCCGTCCTGGCTGTTTCTTATTCTCTATCCTTGACCATCAGACCCCACATTGGTCCCTTTCCATGCTGCCCCTATTTTCAGTTCCCCTTTAACATACTGCCTTCCTCCAATAGAATGTGAATTCCTCGAGTTTAGGAACTATTTGTTCTTTGTTTTTGGAGACAGGTTAAATGACCTGCCTCAGGTCACTCAACTAGTCAATGCCAGGGGTACGGTTCAAACTCATCTCTTCCTGGTCTATTGTTCTGTTTACTGAGCCATGATGTCGCCCATCAGAGCAGTCTAAAAGCAAGAATATTCAAGAGACTTCCATTTTCCTTCTTTTTGCTTCGTCTAACCCATAGAAGCCTTTTTTTTTGCCATTATTTCATTTGACTTAGATTATTTCATTAGTTCATTGTTGTCTCTAAATTATGGTTCTGACAGGAGAGAGTCCAGCCCCACAGGGACGAGCCCATCCAGACTGGCATCCTTCAAGGATATGTACTAGCATCAGGGAGATTTCTCCTTGCCATTGGCAGGGAATCAATGGATATACCCAGGAAAGGAGTAGAAGAAATCAAACTTCTCTTGTCTTTCAGACAAACCTGTGAAGTGTAGAGAGCTTTGGTCCTGGAGCCAAGAAGACTTGAGTTTAATTCTGGCCACAGACACTTGTGAGCTGTGCGACGCAGATAAGTCATTAACCTCTCTCAACCTCAGTTTCTTCATCTGTAAAATGGAGATAATAGTGGCACCTACCTCTCAGAGTTGTTGGGAAGATTAAAAAAAGAGATAACATTTGTAAAGTCTTTTACAGGTCTTAAAAAGCTATATAAAGAAATGTTAACTATTATTAATCATTATTCGCTCTTCCTTTCATTGCTTTCCTTCACCTGTCCCTCTTCCCTGCCTGATCAATGATTGGAGAAAAACCTACCACTTTCCAAGGGAAGCCTGCCCATAGTCCCTTCTTTGGAATCATCTGGGGCAAAATAAACTTTTCTTTCTTTTTTCTTTCTTTCCTTCTTTCTTTCTTTCTTTCTTTCTTTCTTTCTTTCTTTCTTTCTTTCTTTCTTTCTTTCTTTCTTTCTTTCTTTC
>NW_025365368.1:0-1411 GCF_016433145.1 Gracilinanus agilis | reverse complement strand
AATGGGGAGTGGGGAAGGGGAAGGAAAAACTCAAAGAGGAGGGGATGAAGGAAGAACAAGTTTAAAGGGAGCCAAATACTGTTAAGAAGATTAAAGGTTGAAGCCTCCCGTCTGTGGATATATATATGCAAATGAGGATGTAGATGAGACAAAGGGGGCGGAGGACTTGTAAATGAGAGCAGGTCCCAGCCACTGCCAGTGTCAATTTCCAGTGTCAATTTCCAGGCTCAGCAAAGCCGGCTCCCTTCTCTGCCTCCTTGAGCCCCTCCTGCCTGGTAGACTAGAAACTCCCTGAGGTCAGAGATCCAGCCTGGAAGGCTCTCCTCACCGTCTCCACTTAATAAGTTTCTGTGGGATGGCTGGAGCTCTGTTCTCCCATTTAGAGCCCTATGTGAAGGAAAAGATGGAGGTTATACCTTAGCCGAAGATAATGGAAACTTAACAATAGAAAAGAGCCTTTTTCTTTTTGCTCTAAAAATGCTCTAAAAATAATAAACAGGGGCAGCTTGGTGACTCAATGTAGTAGATAGAGAGAGCCCCAGGCTTGGAGTCAAGAAGACTCATCTTCTTCCTGAGTTTTAATCTGGCCTGGGACACTTCCTAGCTGTGTGACCCTGGGCAAGTCACTGCACCCTGCTTGCCTCAGTTTCCTCATTTGTCAAATGAGCTGAAGAAGGAAATGGCACACTATTCTAGGATCTTTGCCAAGAAAACCCCAAATGGGATCATGTAAAGTTGGACAGAACTGAAATAACTCAACCACAACAACTAAAAATAAACAAGGAAAAAAATAGAGGGAAACAATGACTATTTCCATGCAGGATTCAGGAAGCCTGAGGTTCCAGACTCGATCTGACACCCATGTATTTAAGCTTTTGATCAGTGACTTAGATGAAGGCAGCTGAGATGGTGTATATTCTTTTAAAACCCTTACCTTCTATCTTAGAGTCAATACTGTGTATTGGCTCCAAGGCAGAAGAGTAATAAGGAGTAGGCAGTGGGGATTAAGTGACTTCCCCAGGGTCACATAGCTAAGAAGTGTCAGAGGCCAAATTTGAACCCAGGACCTCCTGTCTCTAGGCCTGGCTCTCTATCACCTGAGCCATCCAGCTGCCTGGAGATAGTGTATTTATAAAATATACAAAAGTTACAATGCTTGAAGTGATAGCTAACATACTGGATGACAAGACTTGAGATTCAAAAAGATCTTCACTGAGGACAGTTGGGTGGTTCAGTGGATTGAGAGCCAGACCTGGAGAAAGAATGCCCTGAGTTCAAATCTGACCTATGTGACCCTAAACAAGTCACTTAACCCCCATTGCCTAGCCCAATACTTTACCCAATACTGATTGTAAGCCGGAAGGAAGGAAGGAAGGAAGGAAGGAAGGAAGGAAGGAAGGAAGGAAGGAAG